>NC_088419.1:84616466-84756466 GCF_034236695.1 Oncorhynchus nerka | reverse complement strand
CGCACTGTTGGAGTTGTAGTGAGGGCAGGAGTGATGGCTCTTGACAGGTCTCCCTCTTCCTGGAACACTTCCAGCTCTCTAGTGCTCTCTCCCTGACTCGCTCCATGTGTTCCAGAACCCCAGAGTTAGAGTTACACTGTGACGTGAACTGACTGTAACCATAACCGCTCTCTGCTGTGGATCGGGCCTTGACCTCTTCCTGGTAGCAGTGGAAGTCACACTCATACAGCACAGGGCCCGGTTTGTATTTGTGCAAAGGCACGTAGGTGGCCACCCCGGGGTCCTTCTGTGGGAAGCAGTGGTGGGGGGAAGAGGGCAGCCCTGCCAGGGCAGGGTGGTGAAGCAGGGTGAGACCTGATAGGTCCTCCAGCTCTCTCTGTCTCAGCTCCCTCTCCAGCATCACACTCTCCAGCTCCTTATCAGCAAACGCCCTCCTCTTCCTCATCCGGGCACTGACAGAGGAGAAGTGACCTCGCTTGGACCAGGGTCCGTCCTCATTTACTGGGGGTTTGTAGCCTATAAGGAAGTAAACAAGACTGATGTAATTTACCTGTCTAAAGATTATTATGATACACTCTTAGAAAAAAGAGTTCCAAAAGTGTTATGTGGCTGTCCCCATAGGATAACCTTTTTTGGTTCATGTAGAACCCTTTTTGGTTCCAGGTAGAACTCTTGGGTTCCATGTAGAACCCTTTCCACAGAGGGTTCTACATGGAACCCAAAAGGATTCTACCTCAATCAATCAATCAAATGTATTTATAAATCTCTTTTTACATCAGCAGATGTCACAAAGTGCTATACAGAAACCCAACCTAGAACCAAAAGGGCTTCTTCAAAGGGTTCTCTTATGGGGACAGCCGTAGAACCCTTTTTGGTTTTAGATAGCACTTTTTTTTCTCCGAGTACCTGAAAACACGTTCTGTTTTAATATAATCACATCACAAAGTTTATTTAGGTAAATTAAGTCAAAATTAATCTAAATTCAAGAATGGCACCCCATCAAAATTCATAAAGGCCAAGTAGATTATCTAAACACAGCTGTGATGGCATGGCCTAGTGTGTGAACACGTTCATGTACTTACTCAGGGGAAAGAAGAAGAAACAAACCTCAAAACAACATTGTCCCTCCCAACCGCTCGCTGATAAACACAATGTGTAATTCCATATCCTCTCATTTGCATAATTTGTATTACCCAAGGTGTGTCACTGAGACATACTCTCTGAGATACTCTTGAAGTATATAGGTGCACTGGTGCATCATCTAAGATACTCTTAGCTAGGATGCTAGGTGATACATACTCTCTAAGATACTCTTAGCTAGAATTCTAGGTGATACATACCCTCTAAGATACTCTTAGCTAGAATTCTAGGTGATACATACCCTCTAAGATACTCTTAGCTAGAATTCTAGGTGATTCATACCCTCTAAGATACTCTTAGCTAGAATTCTAGGTGATACATACCCTCTAAGACACTCTTAGCTAGGATGCTAGGTGATACATACCCTCTACGATACTCTTAGCTACGATTCTAGGTGATTCATACCCTCTAAGATACTCTTAGCTAGATATCTAGGTGATTCATACCCTCTAAGATACTCTTAACTAGAATTCTAGGTGATACATACCCTCTAAGATACTCTTAGCTGGGATGCTAGGTAATACATACCCTCTAAGATACTCTTAGCTAGGATGCTAGGTGATACATACCCTCTAAGATACTCTTAGCTAGGATGCTAGGTGCTCTGGTGTAGCGTTGATACGCTGTGCGAGGTAATGGTGCGGCTGTTCCTCTGACCCCTTTTTTACCCTGCAGAGGAGAGATAATAAACATTGAAATATATTTACATATGCATTAACCCCACGCTGTAAATAAAATAAAAAAATAAGAGTTGTTTCAACTAATTATTATCAAGTAGCTTGTTCCACAGCCTTTTTTAGTTTACTCAACTTTCGATCAAAGTGTTACCTGAACTTTTATTTTTCAGTTGGCCCAAACTTAGCCCCAACTTGAGAAAACTTAGGTAAAAAAACAGTCAACTTAAAATGTTGTGTTTGCTCAACTTGTCTCATATGTTCATACAATTCTTATTTGGGCATCTTCACTAAAGAAGGCTACTTACTCACACGGTGCTTTTGACATACAATGTTTTCAACGGACATATTTGACACACGTTCACATACATGATTACATTGTGCATGTTCATTTATACAGTTCATCACCTGGGATTTGAACTCACAATCTCTTGGTTCATGGCATACCAATGTCCCTGCTAAACCACCATGTATGTGTCAATTACTGATTTCACCTGTATTGCTACACTTCAAAGTACATTCACTTCAAAGTACATCTATTTTATTGATAATAGTGATTCAGGAGTATCAGGTTAATATGCCCCACCAACATTAGACAACTAGACAGAAAGCCCTCAAATTGCTGAAATAAGTCAATCAAATCAAATGTGAGTTCAGATCCCAGGTGAAGACATTTTGAATTATAGTTACTGCATAAATGAACATGCACAATGTATTAATGTGTGTCCAAGTGTGTATTTCTAGTTGAAAGAACATATGAGTTGAGCAAACATATCTTTTTAAGTAGACTGAATTTTTAAGAAGTTGGAGCTAAGTTTGGGCCAGCAAACAAAGTTTGGGTAACACTTTGACCAAAATCTTTAGTAAACTACTTTTACTTAATAACAATTAGTTGAAACAACGAAATAAAATGTAGAGCATGGGGATAATATGATGGAGTAATGTATTACATTAATAAACCAGGTATGTAAGTACAGTCATAACCTCTGTAATGTATTGTAGGCTACTGCATGAAGTTGCTAGTTTGTTACAGAATCATTACAATTGAGTGTTCTTGATGTAAGGCCTACAATTTCTATGATACAATGCTTGTGAGTGTAAACAAATTAGTTTTATGAGTGGAATAACTAAATCTATACTAAACAAAAATGTAAACGCAACATGTAAAGTCCATGTTTCATGAGCTGAAATAAAAGATTCCAGAAATGTTCCATACACACAAAATGCTTATTTCTCTAAAATGTTGTGGACAAATTGGTTTACATCCCTGTTAGTGAGCGTTTCTCTTTTGCCAAGATAATCCATCCACCTGACAGGTGTGGCATATCAAGAACCTGATTAAACAGCATGATCATTACACAGGTACACCTTCTGCTAGGGACACTAAAAGGCCACTAAATAAATGCAGTTTTGCCACAACACAATGCCACAGATGTCTCAAGTTTTGAGGGAGAGTGCAATTGGAATGCTGACTGCAGGAATGTCCACCAGAGCTGTTGCCAGAGAATTGAATGTTAATTTCTCTACAATAAGCCACCTCCAACGTTGTTTTAGAGAATTTGGCAGTACGTCCAACCGGCCTCACAACCACAGACCACGTGTAACCACGCCAGCCCAGGACCTCCACATCCGGCTTCTTCACCTGCAGGATCGTCTGAGACCAGCCACCCGGACAGCTGATGAAACTGAGGAGTATTTCTGTCTGTAATAAAGCCCTTTTGTGGGGAAAAACGAAATCTGATTGGCTGGGCCTGGCTCCCCAGTGTGTGGCTCTGGCTCCCAAGTTGGTGAGCCTATGCCCTCCCAGGCCCACACATGGCTGCGCCCCTGCACGGTCATGTGAAATCCATAGATTAGGGCCTAATTTATTTATTTCAATTCACTGATTTCCTTATATGAAGTGTACTGTAACTCAGGAAAATCATTGAAATTGTTGCATGTTGCATTTCTATTTATGTTCAGTATAAATAAAACAAATATATCAGGAAAACATACCCTATGCTATCCACAAATGTAAAGCAAAAACAGCCTATGTTTTTTTCAGGGAATATGGAACAATATTGTTCTTGTTTTCATCATCACAAAGGTTCAAAAGCAATGCATATGAATCTGCTTTGTCACATCTAAGAGAATATATAAATCATAGGCAACTTTTTTTTTTACATAGATTAGGACAATTAATTGTTCTCGTGTTTCAATTTCCACATTTCTCTATCAGAGTAAATGTAGACAAAAAGGAATAGGTGCATGATGCACATGGGTTAGTCATCATATCTGGCCTGTATTAACCTGTAATTATATCATCATGGACTGACACAAGTTACAAAACATTTACATACAGCATTTAGGCCTACATTATATGATAATTATCTTTCTTAAATTATATCCTGCCAGTAAAAGTCAGATGTCCCTGACACTCACCTCTGTCGCCTGTTGTCTCCGCAGGGCGACTTGCGCAGCCATCACTCGCTGCCGCTCCACCACGAGAACACAGTTCGCGCACTGGCAGTCACGCCAGCGACAGAAGCGCTTGTGGCCTTTGAGACAAGACACGACGCCGTGGTTCCGACAGCGGGCGCATTTTGGGCTGCGGGTCGACTTGCGCGGCGTCTGCAGCGAATGCTGTTCCGTGACCACCTTCGCTCCTTTCTCCGCGCTGCCGTGCCGCTCCTCGGGCAGGCATCCGTCGAGACTTTCCACATCAATCTCCTCATCATCGAATTCGAGTTTCAGAGCATTAAGCTTGGTCGTCTCTAGCTGTAGGCCTCTTTCCAATTGAGTGGACATCTATGAGAAATTCCTTCCACGCTGTTGCAGTGCTGTATTCCCCACTTTAAAAGTTAAATTGTTGAAGCGCGCCGTTCTGTTTGGCTGAACAGAACAGTCACTCTGTAAGCAGGGAGACGAGACTTTTGAAACCGCTAGACTTCTGAAATGTTAAGCTCCCAGCTGTTCTCTGACATTCGACAGAGTTTTTTCCGAGGACGGAGGCGAGGCGCACACACGGCGCTCCTGGCTGGTGAGATGAGACACAACGTGGTAGGATATGTTCGCTCACAGCACAGCCTGCATGTAGCCTGGCAACCTACTTTAACCTTCAGACACCACACCACGTTTTTATTGGACGTCCAAATGTGCGAATCTCTAGACATCTTCAACGTCATCAGTGTTACATTAATGCAGGTTAACCCCTCCTGTTCACATTTGGAACGTTCGCACAGCGCGCGCACCTGTCAGTAACTTGTCACTCATATCAGTACATTTAGGTAGCTTATTTCCCTAATTAGTTGTTCTTAGTGTTCCCTATATCAATTTGAACATGTACTCATTTTTGAACAATTCTGTGACTCGTTATGAGTAAATTGTAGGTCCAAACCGTGCAAAACAAATGTGTAATGTATGGTTGATAACTACACCCCTTTTTTAATTGATATGATACAGACACACCATGTAGCGCTGGGCCAGTAACCGGAAGGTTGCCGGATCGAATCCCGGAGCTGATAAGGTAAAAATATGTCGTTCAGAACTAGGCAGTTAACACACTGTTCCCCGGTAGGCCGTCATTGTAAATAAGAATTTGTTCTTAACTGACTTGCCTAGTTAAATAAAGGTTAAATTTAAAACGTTTAAAAAACATAAATAGTCAAATGAAGCGTAAATGAAACACAGTGTAATGAATTAGGCCTGCTCTTGACATAGGTGAGGAGGACGGTAAAACTATTTTCACACCAAGGTGAGTTTAGACATGAGAGAGAAACGAGGCGAAATGTGATTTTTTTTTACACATTGCACGGCACGGCACACGCCTCAGGGAGCAGAGTTATATTTGGAGAGCATGGCGTCACCACAGACAGAGCAGAGGGGAAAGTGAAACGAATTATATTTTCCCATTTACCTGGCAGTTCTCTTTACTCCCTCACAGTCATAAATGCTCTTGAATTATTCAGGTTTTTGCCCGAAATTGAGTTCAGAATATTCTCAATGTTTCTTTTAATTCCTGTGCATAAAACTGAATCACTTTACTGAGACCAATGATTCCTCTTAAAAATACATTATAGCCTATGTCTCATGGGTATTGTAGAATATGTTTGGCAATAATATAGACATAGACATCAATATTCAATTACTAACATTTTCAACCTGACATTTTCAATATCTCCCTGTCCGAGTCTGTAATAACAACATGTTTTAAGCAGACCACCATAGTCCCTGTGCCCAAGAACACCAAGGTAACCTGCCTAAATGACTACAGACCCGTAGCACTCACGTCAGTAGCCATGAAGTGCTTTGAAAAGCTGGTCATGGCTCACATCAACACCATTATCCCAGAAACCCTAGACCCACTCCAATTTGCATACCGCCCTAACAGATCCACAGATGATGCAATCTCTATTGCACTCCACACTGCCCTTTCCCACCTGGACAAAAGGAACACCTATGTGAGAATGCTATTCATTGACTACAGCTCAGCATTCAACACCATAGTGCCCTCAAAGCTCATCAATAAGCTAAGGACCCTGGGACTAAACACCTCCTTCTGGAACTGGATCCTAGACTTCCTGGCGGGCTGCCCCCAGGTGGTAAGGGTAGGTAACAACACATCCGACATGCTGATCCTCAACCAGGGGGCCCTTCAGGGGGGCGTGCTCAGTCCCCTCCTGTACTCCCTGTTCAATCATGACTGCACAACTTTAAGTTAGCCGATGACACAACAGTGGTAGGCCTGA
The DNA here is from genome assembly GCF_034236695.1 of Oncorhynchus nerka. NCBI lineage: Eukaryota > Metazoa > Chordata > Actinopteri > Salmoniformes > Salmonidae > Oncorhynchus > Oncorhynchus nerka. Next base: position 84,749,925 of record NC_088419.1, on the reverse strand, counting down.
TCACAGACAACGACGAGACAGCCTATAGGGAGGAGGTCAGAGACCTGGCTGTGTGGTGCCAGGACAACAACCTCTCCATCAATGTGATCAAGACAAAGGAGATGATTGTGGACTACAGGAAAAAGAGGACCGAGGACCATTCTTATCGACGGGGCTGTAGTGGAGCAGGTTGAGAGCTTCAAGTTCCTTGGTGTCCACATCACCAACAAACTAACAAGCACACCAAGACAGTCGTGAAGAGGGCATGACAGAACCTATTCCCCTTCAGGACACTGAAAAGATTTGGCATGGGTCCTCAGATCCTCAAAAGGTTCTACAGCTGCACCATTGAGAGCATCCTGACTGGTTGCATCACCGCCTGGTATGGCAACTGCTCGGCCTCCGACCCCAAGGCACTACAGAGGGTAGTGCACACGGCCCAGTACAGTACTGGGGCAAAGCTTCCTGCCATCCAGGACCTCTATACCATTGACTCTGTACCGGTACCCCCTGTATATAGCCTTGCTATTATTATTTTACTGCTGCTCTTTAATTACTTGTTACTTGTATTTCTTATTCATATTTTGTATTTATTTATTATAATTGTTTAAAAAAAATGTTTTAACTGCATTGTTGGTTAGGGGCTCGTAAGTAAGTATTTCACTAAGGTCTCTCCCTCTCTCTCTTTCTCCTCCCTCTCCCTCTCCCTCTCCCTCTCTCCTCCCTCTCCCCCTCCCTCTCCCTCTCTCCTCCTCTCCCTCTCCCTCTCCCTCTCCCTCTTTCTCCTCCCTCTCCCTCTCCCTCTCCCTCTCCCTCTCTCCTCTCCTCTCCCTCTCCTCTCCCCCTCTCCCTCCCCCCTCTCCCCCCCTCTCCCTCTCCCTCCCTACCCCCCCACCCTCCCTCCCTGTTCCAGGTCTGAGTGCTCCCTCACAAGAAGGGAGTGTTACACAGGTGAGATAGCACAGCAACAGACTCCTCTGTCCACAGGTCAGAATGTTGAGAGGACAATCAGTCCACACCTTTCAGAGAACCTGCAGCATAGAGAGACTGTAATGCTGTCACTCACACCTGCCTCACCTGAACAACTTGTCCTATGGATGTATATGGTTTCTTCAAAGTGAAGAGCTCTATCACCACACTGACTGGGCTTGTGTACAGGGGAGAGAACATCAGCACTGCTGAATACCACCATAAGGACCAAGAGAGGGCATGAGAGGTGTGCACCCTGGTGGTCATAGTAAGCCACTACACCCGGTGTAGTTGTTACATTGGTCTATGGAGAAGAGTATCTGCCTGTCCCAAATCACAACCTATCCCTTTCCCTTTAACCCCTCGATGATAGCATGTGTAAAAGGTCTGGTTAGGTATAAGCAGTGATAAAGATTCCACAGTATTTCTTCCACCCTATGGTACTAATTTCAGTACTGGAGTGGAAATTTTGTTTTTCTCAGGCTTAGGGGTGAATGTGGTGTCTACAACAGAGATGATCAAGTGTCAGGTTTCATTGATCAAGGCCGATGTTATGTTTAATTTTTAAAATGTATTTTATGTTTATGCTCCTAATGAGGGTACAGAGCATATTGCTGTATTTGATCAAATAAAGGAAATCTTAAGACAGTGTAACCAGGAGGGGTGTATAGTTTTAGGGGGGGGGACTGGATCTCTACAGTGGATTTTACTGATCGCACTGCTGAAGAACCTCGCCTGCGGTCAGCAATTTGTCTGTCCCGTCAACTAACTGAGTTTCAGCTTTCTGATGTGTGGAGAGTAAAGGAATGCAAAAGTTAGGCAGTACACATGGTTAAAAGTTAATGAAGGTCGTGTCAGTGCAGCAAGGTTAGACATGTTGTATGTATCTGATCACTACTGTAGTAGGGTTGGAAGGTTAGACAGGTTGTATGTATCTGATCACTACTGTAGTAGGGTTGGAAGGTTAGACAGGTTGTATGTATCTGATCACTACTGTAGTAGGGTTGGAAGGTTAGACAGGTTGTATGTATCTGATCACTACTGTAGTAGGGTTGGAAGGTTAGACAGGTTGTATGTATCTGATCACTACTGTAGTAGGGTTGGAAGGTTAGACAGGTTGTATGTATCTGATCACTACTGTAGTAGGGTTGGAAGGTTAGACAGGTTGTATGTATCTGATCACTACTGTAGATGGGTTGGAAGGTTAGACAGGTTGTATGTATCTGATCACTACTGTAGTAGGGTTGCAAGGTTAGACAGGTTGTATGTATCTGATCACTACTGTAGTAGGGTTGGAAGGTTAGACAGGTTGTACGTATCTGATCACTACTGTAGTAGGGTTGGAAGGTTAGACAGGTTGTATGTATCTGATCACTACTGTAGTAGGGTTGGAAGGTTAGACAGGTTGTATGTATCTGATCACTAATGTAGTAGGGTTGGAAGGTTAGACAGGTTGTGTGTATCTGATCACTACTGTAGATGGGTTGGAAGGTTAGACAGGTTGTATGTATCTGATCACTACTGTAGTAGGGTTGGAAGGTTAGACAGGTTGTACGTATCTGATCACTACTGTAGTAGGGTTGGAAGGTTAGACAGGTTGTATGTATCTGATCACTACTATAGTAGGGTTGGAAGGTTAGACAGGTTGTATGTATCTGATCACTACTGTAGAGGGGTTGGAAGGTTAGACAGGTTGTATGTATCTGATCACTACTATAGTAGGGTTGGAAGGTTAGACAGGTTGTATGTATCTGATCACTACTGTAGAGGGGTTGGACGGTTAGACAGGTTGTATGTATCTGATCACTACTGTAGTAGGGTTGGAAGGTTAGACAGGTTGTATGTATCTGATCACTACTGTAGAGGGGTTGGACGGTTAGACAGGTTGTATGTATCTGATCACTACTGTAGTAGGGTTGGAAGGTTAGACAGGTTGTACGTATCTGATCACTACTGTAGTAGGGTTGGAAGGTTAGACAGGTTGTATGTATCTGATCACTACTGTAGTAGGGTTGGAAGGTTAGACAGGTTGTATGTATCTGATCACTACTGTAGTAGGGTTGGAAGGTGTGATATTACTCCTGTGGGTTTTTCTGATCATCATAATGTGTCTGTTGATATTCACTTGTCCTGTCCACAAAGGTCATCACCTTACTGGTATTTTAATGTTTAGTTGTTAAATGACCATGTTTTGTGAAAAGTTTTTGTTTTTGGGGGAAAAATGTAGAGTTATTAAATGTAATTTTGAGTCCTTGAGACGATGGTGGGAGGTTGGGAAGGCCCAAATACATGTGTTTTGTCAACAGTATACTGCTCTGTCTAGTATTGAAGTTAAAGAGACTATCAGGGCCCTTGAACAGGACATCAAATCTATTGAATTGAAGCTGCTCAATCAGAATTACCCCGGACTAGTCATGAACTTACAGGACAATAGACATGAATTGAGGTCGTTTTTGCATGAAAGTGTTTAGGGTGCCTTGATTAGGTCTCGCTTTGCTACCCTCAAGGATATGGATGCTTCTAGCGCTTAATAAATATCCTAGGGCAGTCGACATTGCAACGCAAATGCCTTCGTCTCCCTGATGGGAAGGTGACCACGGATGACGGTGACAAGCACCAACATGCCGTGTTTTTTACTCAGCCCTCTATAAGGAGGATTGTGATCCTCTGTGTGCTGAACAGTTGTTACATGGACTTCCTCAATTGGACCCTGAGCAGAGAGCTGCTTTGGACTCTGACATTACTCTGCAGGAGCTGTCCACTGCAGTCACGCAGCTCTCATCAGGCCGAGCCCCTGGCATCGATGGTTTACCATCTGAGTTCTATAAGCACTTTTGGGGGTCTATTGGGGAGGATTTTTATGAAGTGGTTTGTGAATCTTTTCATGGGGGTTCTCTTCCTGTATCCTGTCAACATGCTGTGCTTTCATTGTTGCCAAAAAAAGGCAGATTTGGCTCTTTTAAAAAACTGCCGACCTGTTGCATTGCTGTGTGCAGAATATAAAATGACATTTAAGTGTCAAACAGGTTAAAATAATATTTTGGGCTGTTGGTCCACAAGGTCCAGTCTTACTGTGTACCTGACTGCTCTATAGTTGATAACGTGTTTCTAATAAGAGATGTTTTAGACATTTGTAAACTGTCTGATGTGAATGTTGTTTTGCTTTGGATCAGGAGAAGGCTTTAGGCCGTCTGGACCACCAGTACTTGTTCAAAACAATGAAAGCCTTTGGGTTTGGGGTATGTTTTTTTGTCTTGGATGAGTTTACTGTATGCTGGAGGCTCATGGTTAGTTTGAGCTGCCCCATCCCTGTTCAAATGGGTATAAGGCAGGGATGCCCAATTTCAGGATAGTTATATTGTCTGGCAATTGAACAAATGCTTTGTTTTATAAGAGCGAGCCTTACTGGTTTCTTTGTTCCAGGGGTTATGATGGGTTCCATGATAGCATTGTCTGCGTATGCAGATGACATGACCGTTTTTATTACAGGGGCTGAGGATGTTAAGGTTCTCTCAAACGCTTTAAAGGTGTATGAGGGGCCTCCTCAGCTAGAGTTAATTGGGAAAAGAGGGGTCTTCAGATAGTGTCCACTCCATGGTTACCAGGGGGCTTCAGATAGGGTCCGCTCCACGGTTACCAGGGGGCTTCAGATAGTGTCCACTCCATGGTTACCAGGGGGCTTCAGATAGGGTCCGCTCCACGGTTACCAGGGGGCTTCAGATAGTGTCCACTCCATGGTTACCAGGGGGCTTCAGATAGGGTCCGCTCCACGGTTACCAGGGGGCTTCAGATAGGGTCCGCTCCACGGTTACCAGGGGGCTTCAGATAGGGTCCACTCCACGGTTACCAGGGGGCTTCAGATAGTGTCCACTCCATGGTTACCAGGGGGCTTCAGATAGTGTCCACTCCATGGTTACCAGGGGGCTTCAGATATTGTCCACTCCACGGTTACCAGGGGGCTTCAGATAGTGTCCACTCCATGGTTACCAGGGGGCTTCAGATAGTGTCCACTCCAGGGTTACCAGGGGGCTTCAGATAGTGTCCACTCCATGGTTACCAGGGGGCTTCAGATAGGGTCCACTCCACGGTTACCAGGGGGCTTCAGATAGGGTCCACTCCATGGTTACCAGGGGGCTTCAGATAGGGTCCACTCCAGATAGGTTACCATGGGGGGGGCTTCAGATAGGGTCCACTCCATGGTTACCAGGGGGCTTCAGATAGGGTCCACTCCACGGTTACCAGGGGGCTTCAGATAGGGTCCACTCCACGGTTACCAGGGGGCTTCAGTGGGGCAGGGATGGGATGAAGACTTCCAGGTTTTTCAAGGCTCCGATGACTTTCAAAAAAATAACTGAGAAAGTGTGTTCCAGATTGTCTCGGTGAATATGTGTGTTACCCCAGCTGTCTTATAGGGAAAGGGTGCTGGTAGACAATAACCCAGCCACCTCTACCCTGTGGCTCAGACTAATGATTTTACAGCCTGATACAAGAGCTTCAAGAGCTACCCTTGTGCATTTCTTTCTGGTCTGGACAACATTGGATTAAAGCTGCAGCCCTGTACCTGCCACTGCATGAGGGTGGGCAAGTCTTGGTGGACATTTCTTCTAGGATCATGGCTTTCTGGCTTCAAGCAGCACAGACTGTTGTACAGTGATGGTTCTAGCAGCCCAGAGACTGTTCTACGGTGATGGTTCTAGCAGCCCAGAGACTGTAGTATGGGGATGGTTCTAGCAGCCCAGAGACTGTTGTATGGGGATGGTTCTAGCAGCACAGACTGTTGTACGGTGATGGTTCTAGCAGCCCCGAGACTGTTGTATGGGGATGGTTCTAGCAGCACAGATTGTTGTACGGTGATGGTTCTAGCTGCCCAGAGACTGTTCTACGGTGATGGTTCTAGCAGCCCAGAGACTGTTGTATGGGGATGGTTCTAGCAGCCCAGAGACTGTTGTACGGTGATGGTTCTAGCAGCCCAGAGACTGTTCTACGGTGATGGTTCTAGCAGCCCAGAGACTGTTGTACGGTGATGGTTCTAGCAGCCCAGAGACTGTTGTACGGTGATGGTTCTAGCAGCCCAGAGACTGTTGTATGGGGATGGTTCTAGCAGCCCAGAGACTGTTGTACGGTGATGGTTCTAGCAGCCCAGAGACTGTTGTATGGGGATGGTTCTAGCAGCCCAGAGACTGTTGTACGGTGATGGTTCTAGCAGCCCAGAGACTGTTCTACGGTGATGGTTCTAGCAGCCCAGAGACTGTTGTATGGGGATGGTTCTAGCAGCCCAGAGACTGTTGTATGGGGATGGTTCTAGCAGCCCAGAGACTGTTGTATGGGGATGGTTCTAACAGCCCAGAGACTGTTGTATGGGGATGGCTCTAGCAGCCCAGAGACTGTTGTACGGTGATGGTTCTAGCAGCCCAGAGACTGTTGTATGGGGATGGTTCTAGCAGCCCAGAGACTGTTGTATGGGGATGGCTCTAGCAGCCCAGAGACTGTTGTATGGGGATGGCTCTAGCAGCCCAGAGACTGTTGTATGGGGATGGCTCTAGCAGCCCAGAGACTGTTGTATGGGGATGGTTCTAGCAGCCCAGAGACTGTTGTACGGGGATGGTTCTAGCAGCCCAGAGACTGTTGTATGCTGATGGTTCTAGCTGGGTCGACACAGCCTATACATTAATGAGGAGAGCGGGCTGTTTGGGATTTTTCTCTTAAAGCTAGAGGGGGGGTGATCTGTCTTGCCTGACTCCATTCTATGAGTCTATTATACAGGCTGGGAGAGTTTTTGACCTGTCCCGTAAGGCCGGCCAGGGATGTGGCTTTTTGAAGAGCCTCTTTTTTACAACACTGCCATCCAGTCCTGTGCTCTGGGTTCAGCCAGCCTACGTTCATGCCTGTTAGGTGTGGGGTGTACCAAGCTGGGTCATCTGATGCGGAGAAGGAGCAGATCGTTGGAGGAGCTGGGAGAAAGAGCAGGGATCCGATCATCTCGTCTACTGAGGAAGGTCGTAGATGAGGTCTAATTCCTTGCCAGTACTTCATTGGCAGTATGTGACTGATACTTCCAATTCTTATCTGTGGACGGAGGGTCTGGATGATGTGTTCCCTGTGCTGAATGTTAGTGCTACGATGGGGGCATTAGAGGAGGACGGAGGGTCTGGATGATGTGTTCCCTGTGCTGAATGTTAGTGCTACGATGGGGGCATTAGAGGAGGACGGAGGGTCTGGATGATGTGTTCCCTGTGCTGAATGTTAGTGCTGCGATGGGGGCATTAGAGGAGGACGGAGGGTCTGGATTATGTGTTCCCTGTGCTGAATGTTAGTGCTACGATGGGGGCATTAGAGGAGGACGGAGGGCCTGGATGATGTGTTCCCTGTGCTGAATGTTAGTGCTGCGATGGGGGCATTAGAAGAGGATGTGGGGTCTGGATGATGTGTTCCCTGTGCTGAATGTTAGTGCTACGATGGGGGCATTAGAAGAGGACGTGGGGTCTGGATGATGTGTTCCCTGTGCTGAATGTTAGTGCTACGATGGGGGCATTAGAAGAGGACGTGGGGTCTGGATTATGTGTTCCCTGTGCTGAATGTTAGTGCTACGATGGGGGCATTAGAAGAGGACGTGGGGATGCTGCTTTCCTTCGATACCTCAGAGCTGGGGGAGTTAAAGGCAGTGGGAAAGAAGGCCTTGTACATAATGTGTAAAAGTGTCCTGTGCTTCTTCCCTGGAAGAGGTGAAATTGGCGAGGTGGGTGGGTGTGTTTGGTCCAGGTGCCTCTCCAACAGGCTGTTGGCAGTCTAAATCTCAGTGTTCCAAAAAAGGTCCAGATTCTAGGACCACAAATACACATTTTATCTAGACACCGTTGCACACAAACAATTTCACACACCATGGCCTAAACATCAGCGCCCCAGGTAACCTCCACAAAGCTGTCAACGATCTGAGAGACGAGGCAGGGACTATGCCATCAAAAGGAACATAACATTTGACATACCAATTAGGATCTGTCAAAAAAATACTTGATTCAGTTATAGAACCCATTGCCCTTTATGGTTGTGAGGTCTGGGGTCCGCTCACCAACCAAGACTTCACAAAATGGGATAAATACCAAATTGAGACTGCTTAGAGAATTCTGCAAAAATATCCCATCATTACAACACTGTATATAGACATATGACATCATTACAACACTGTATATAGACATAATATGACATCATTACAACACTGTTATAGTTACATCATTACAACACTGTAATCCCATTACAACACTGTATATAGACATAATATGACATCATTACAACACTGACAGTCTAGGGGGATGGTAATGAGACCCGTAACATAACTCATGCAAATTATTATTGTGACAAAGTAAAAGTGTGCACGAAATAACCACGACAACAGAAATCCACCGTCAAACTCTAGGTTTATTTATAAACACACGGTAATGGGGGGAGCAGGAAAAGGGGCTGAGCTGGACCCAAGGAAAGAAACAATAAGCATCCAAAACACCCCTAAGCTAGACTAGCCTACTTTAACAACAGCTAACTAACTAACCAAAAATACAGTTGGTGGTCCGCCCAGTTCTAACTAGTGAATTTAACAAAGTTCACCTACGGGTAGTGTATGCCCATGGGCGACTTGTCTTGGTTTCCCCCTTTTCCCACCAGCAACACACAAACACCATAACCAAAAACAATACTCACAGGTGATGACAAAGTGCTATGAGGTGCTTAAACAAAAGAGAGGTTACGACACAAAGCGAGAGTGAAACACAGAGACCTACAGACATGGCATTTACAGAGAGATTGAGCTTTGAGCTAGAGATTGCTAGAGCAAACAAATGATGGGGTTTTTAAACCATGGGGAAGGAACTGTGATAGGGTAGGAAATAGGAGGAGGTGTGTCTTCTGATTGATGATTGATTGTTGACTGATTGGGGAGTGATGATTTTCACCTGTGAGGGGAGAAGGAGAGAAAAGAAACACACACACAGGATACACACACACACAGGATAACTGTATCCGTAACACTGTATATAGACATAATATGACCTTTGAAATGTCTTTATTCTTTTGGAACTTTTGTGAGTGTAATGTTTACTGTTCATTTTTTATTATTTATTTCACTTGTTTATTATCTACTTCACTTGCTTTGGCAATGTAAACATATATGTTACTATGCCAATAAAGCCCCGTAAATTTAAATTAAATTGAGACAGTTTTTTTGTTTTTGTTTTGAAAACCCTTTATTGGGTCTGGGAAACCACAACACAATAAACAAACAAACAAAAACATGTTTAAACATCAATTAAAAACACAACACCAAATCTTCTTCCACAGTAACTAAACACAACAGACTCTGAATACCCCATATACTCATGTTGTTGTTAACCATTTTTTAATAGGCAAACTCAAACCTCAGTCTTGCTACCAACATCCTCTCCGGCATTCCCACCACATCCACAGTCCCCTGTCCCCAAATACTGTTCTTTTGGGTTTTCCAAATTGCTAATTTAGCTGCCCCTGACACAAGGTTAGATGCATGTTTATTTTTTACATTTTAAACAACCTTTTATAAACAATGCCTTACACTGCCATGTTGATCCGCGCTTCGGTCTCCTTCGGTCTGCAGGTTGTATAACTTTTTCATTACATTTCATTACATTTCAACGGTCTGATTTGTCTAATCTTAGCAATTTCTTCTTAGCTAGCTACATAGCCATCGTTGTATCAAAGATAATTGCGTAATTATCGTATTTCGTCGTCCTCCTATCTGCCCAACACGTTCACCGTCTACCGTAGCACTGTAGTAACTATCACACCCAACTGAACGACTTGATTAGTGTAGTGTTAGCTAGCTACATAGTTGTCTTTGCTGTCTTCGTATCCAAGATAATTGTGTAGTTTAGAGTGTGGAGTCTTAGAGTGATAATTGCGTTATTATCGTATTTCGTCGTCCTCCTATCTGCCTAGCAGCTAGCCAGCTAGCATACGTTCACCGGCTACCGTAGCACTGTAGTAACTATCACACTCAACTGAACGACTTGATTAGTGTAGTATTAGCTAGCTACATAGTTGTCTTTGCTGTCTTCGTATCCAAGATAATTGTGTAGTTTAGAGTGTGTAGTCTTAGAGTGATTATCTTAAATTACCGAGGTTAGCTAGCCAGCTATTTTGTCGTCCTTAACGTAGGAGACACTCCTAGCTAGCCAACAGCCAGCCAACGTCTACTGAATAGAACTTTCGCATTCGGTCGCATTCCGCTTCGCTCCACAGGTAGTATCACATTTTCATTTCATTTCATTACAGTCCCAACGGTGTGATTTGTTTGATCGTAGCTAGCTACATAGCTAGCTACATAGCCGTCTTTGTTTCAAAGATAATTGTGTAGTCTAGAGCGATTTTCTAGGTTAGCTAGCCAGCTATTGTCGATCTCCTAACGCAACGTAACGTAACCAACACTGCTAGCTAGCCAGCTAGCCCCCGAATAGCAGCATTGTAGAAACGTCAAACTCAACGGAACGACTTGATTAGGGTAGTGTCAACAACGCAGCTAGCCTACCTCAGCAGTACTGTATCATTTTAATCATTTTAGTCAATTAGATTCTTGCTACGTAAGCTTAACTTTCTGAACATTCGAGACGTGTAGCCTCTTCTCTAGCCTGTCAACTATGTGTCTGTCTATCCCTGTTCTCTCCTCTCTGCACAGACCATACAAACGCTCCACACCGCATGGCCGCGGCCACCCTAATCTGGTGGTCCCAGCGCGCACGACCCACGTGGAGTTCCAGGTCTCCGGTAGCCTCTGGAACTGCCGATCTGCGGCCAACAAGGCAGAGTTCATCTCAGCCTATGCCTCCCTCCAGTCCCTCGACTTCTTGGCACTGACGGAAACATGGATCACCACAGACAACACCGCTACTCCTACTGCTCTCTCTTCGTCCGCCCACGTGCTCTCGCACACCCCGAGAGCTTCTGGTCAGCGGGGTGGTGGCACCGGGATCCTCATCTCTCCCAAGTGGTCATTCTCTCTTTCTCCCCTTACCCATCTGTCTATCGCCTCCTTTGAATTCCATGCTGTCACAGTTACCAGCCCTTTCAAGCTTAACATCCTTATCATTTATCGCCCTCCAGGTTCCCTCGGAGAGTTCATCAATGAGCTTGATGCCTTGATAAGCTCCTTTCCTGAGGACGGCTCACCTCTCACAGTTCTGGGCGACTTTAACCTCCCCACGTCTACCTTTGACTCATTCCTCTCTGCCTCCTTCTTTCCACTCCTCTCCTCTTTTGACCTCACCCTCTCACCTTCCCCCCCTACTCACAAGGCAGGCAATACGCTCAACCTCATCTTTACTAGATGCTGTTCTTCCACTAACCTCATTGCAACTCCCCTCCAAGTCTCCGACCACTACCTTGTATCCTTTTCCCTCTCGCTCTCATCCAACACTTCCCACACTGCCCCTACTCGGGGGCGCGCCGTCCCAACCTTCGCTCTCTCTCCCCCGCTACTCTCTCCTCTTCCATCCTATCATCTCTTCCCTCTGCTCAAACCTTCTCCAACCTATCTCCTGATTCTACCTCCTCAACCCTCCTCTCCTCCCTTTCTGCATCCTTTGACTCTCTATGTCCCCTATCCTCCAGGCCGGCTCGGTCCTCCCCTCCCGCTCCGTGGCTCGACGACTCATTGCGAGCTCACAGAACAGGGCTCCGGGCAGCCGAGCGGAAATGGAGGAAAACTCGCCTCCCTGCGGACCTGGCATCCTTTCACTCCCTCCTCTCTACATTTTCCTCCTCTGTCTCTGCTGCTAAAGCCACTTTCTACCACTCTAAATTCCAAGCATCTGCCTCTAACCCTAGGAAGCTCTTTGTCACCTTCTCCTCCCTCTTGAATCCTCCTCCCCCTCCCCCCTCCTCCCTCTCTGCAGATGACTTCGTCAACCATTTTGAAAAGAAGGTCGACGACATCCGATCCTCGTTTGCTAAGTCAAACGACACCGCTGGTTCTGCTCACACTGCCCTACCCTGTGCTCTGACCTCTTTCTCCCCTCTCTCTCCAGATGACATCTCGCGTCTTGTGACGGCCGGCCGCCCAACAACCTGCCCGCTTGACCCTATCCCCTCCTCTCTTCTCCAGACCATCTCCGGTGACCTTCTCCCTTACCTCACCTCGCTCATCAACTCATCCCTGACCGCTGGCTCGTCCCTCCCGTCTTCAAGAGAGCGAGAGTTGCACCCCTTCTGAAAAAACCTACACTCGATCCCTCCGATGTCAACAACTACAGACCAGTATCCCTTCTTTCTTTTCTCTCCAAAACTCTTGAACGTGCCGTCCTTGGCCAGCTCTCCCGCTATCTCTCTCAGAATGACCTTCTTGATCCAAATCAGTCAGGTTTCAAGACTAGTCATTCAACTGAGACTGCTCTTCTCTGTATCACGGAGGCACTCCGCACTGCTAAAGCTAACTCTCTCTCCTCTGCTCTCATCCTTCTAGACCTATCGGCTGCCTTCGATACTGTGAACCATCAGATCCTCCTCTCCACCCTCTCCGAGTTGGGCATCTCCGGCGCGGCCCATGCTTGGATTGCGTCCTACCTGACAGGTCGCTCCTACCAGGTGGCGTGGCGAGAATCTGTCTCCTCACCACGCGCTCTCACCACTGGTGTCCCCCAGGGCTCTGTTCTAGGCCCTCTCCTATTCTCGCTATACACCAAGTCACTTGGCTCTGTCATAACCTCACATGGTCTCTCCTATCATTGCTATGCAGACGACACACAATTAATCTTCTCCTTTCCCCCCTCTGATGACCAGGTGGCGAATCGCATCTCTGCATGTCTGGCAGACATATCAGTGTGGATGACGGATCACCACCTCAAGCTGAACCTCGGCAAGACGGAGCTGCTCTTCCTCCCGGGGAAGGACTGCCCGTTCCATGATCTCGCCATCACGGTTGACAACTCCATCGTGTCCTCCTCCCAGAGCGCTAAGAACCTTGGCGTGATCCTGGACAACACCCTGTCGTTCTCAACTAACATCAAGGCGGTGGCCCGTTCCTGTAGGTTCATGCTCTACAACATCCGCAGAGTACGACCCTGCCTCACACAGGAAGCGGCGCAGGTCCTAATCCAGGCACTTGTCATCTCCCGTCTGGATTACTGCAACTCGCTGTTGGCTGGGCTCCCTGCCTGTGCCATTAAACCCCTACAACTCATCCAGAACGCCGCAGCCCGTCTGGTGTTCAACCTTCCCAAGTTCTCTCACGTCACCCCGCTCCTCCGCTCTCTCCACTGGCTTCCAGTTGAAGCTCGCATCCGCTACAAGACCATGGTGCTTGCCTACGGAGCTGTGAGGGGAACGGCACCTCAGTACCTCCAGGCTCTGATCAGGCCCTACACCCAAACAAGGGCACTGCGTTCATCCACCTCTGGCCTGCTCGCCTCCCTACCACTGAGGAAGTACAGGTCCCGCTCAGCCCAGTCAAAACTGTTCGCTGCTCTGGCCCCCCAATGGTGGAACAAACTCCCTCACGACGCCAGGACAGCGGAGTCAATCACCACCTTCCGGAGACACCTGAAACCCCACCTCTTTAAGGAATACCTAGGATAGGATAAAGTAATCCTTCTCACCCCCTTAAAAGACCTAGATGCACTATTGTAAAGTGGCTGTTCCACTGGATGTCATAAGGTGAAAGCACCAATTTGTAAGTCGCTCTGGATAAGAGCGTCTGCTAAATGACTTAAATGTAATGTAAATGTCTTGATGTTGGAAAACGATATTCGTTTCTGACTTTCGGCTGTCGCAGATGCACCTTCCCTACTTTCTTTATTTCTATTATTATATCTATTTCGTTTTCTTTTTCACACCCGATACAAACTTACACATACGAAAAACAATTTACAGACAGACACACACACATCTGCCCAGACCCGCATGCCTCCTAGTGCCTGCATAATTGTTTGCCACAAGGCCTTCAATTGTACAAAACAAATTATTAGTCGCCCATTGTGTTAATGACGGCGGATTGTTTGATTTCCAAGTTTCTAGTATACTTTTTCAGGATGAGTGATAAGAAAATTGTCCAGCCCATCGGGTATCTCACTACACCTCCATATGCCAGGTCTTGAAATAGGTAGACAGACGGATTAAAAGTACGTTTACATTGTAATAGGCTACTTCTGACAGCCAACGTTCTATCTCCGCCCATAACTTTGGGATTTTATAGCATTCCCAGAAATCATGGATTATTGAGTCTTTGTTGACTTTGCCGGTGTGCTGTAGAATGTGAATTTAGTCTTGAATAATACATGATAAACATTCGTTTATACTAGCCAACGGCTAGGAGACAAACTGTCTCTAGCATGTTAGGACAGTGGGGGTAAGGGAGATAACAAGGTAACCTTCTAGCAGGGCTCTTCCAATCCCTCCCTGTATGTCACCTGTTTTCAGGTGTCGCTAACGATGCAAACCAAACGGGAGTTACCTCTGTACTAGTCCGTACGCAAAGAGTCCTACAGATGGTGACGGCTGTTGATCGTTAACGGAAGGCGGCAGTCGGTCCTGGAATATGGGACTTTCGGTCAAGCATGAAAATGTGAGGGCGGTTCCACCAGACTCAATGATTTGCTGTGGTGCTCTTGTATGTGAATCCTGACCTTGACAGAAAGCCAATCAGAGAATGATAGCTTTAGCACATCCCTGGCTTTAGCTAGGAGGGGGAGTTAAGACCTGGGAGATGCTGATGAAAGTGTACTACTGACATCAGTCTGATCACAGAGCAGATGTGGTGAAACGTTTAAACACGCGTCCCCTGTATACTAAGCTAACTCTAAACTTCGAAAGTTTAAAACGAACACTGGCGTCGGCTGGACCCGTTAACAGTGGAGCACTAAATGGAGATGGAATGTGCTTAGCGGTTATAGACACTGCCAGGTCTCAGGTCCGCCTGGGTGCGGGACTCTATACATTCTATGCAGGAGCTCTCCTCTACGCTCCTTGGAGCATGTAGTGGAGATGGCATGTGCCTTACCATTTGCTGACACACTACCAGGCCTTAGGATTACCTGAGTGTGGGACACCACACATTGTAGGTGGCGAGGTCTCCTCTACGCTCACAAGACTCGAGGCGACTAAACCCATTGGCCCCGCAGTGATAGGGCATTGCATGGATCTGGCTCATGCCCTATGAAGTGGGGAGAGGAAGCTACAGCTCGTCTGGGGAGGGAGGCCTACATCTGATGTGGGTAGTACCATCCATGCCAATTGATTTGCTGTGGACCCATAAAACAGACGAAATAATCAAATCCAATCAAATCAAATGTATTTATATAGCCCTTCGTACATCAGCTGATATCTCAAAGTGCTGTACAGAAACCCAGCCTAAAACCCCAAACAGCAAGCAATGCAGGTGTAAAAGAAGCCTAGGTTCACACCATGCACGGATCACTGTATGTCAACTTTGATCAAATTCAAAGGAGCATATCCACCTGTTGCGTTCGCACTCAAATCACCCAAGTACATATGTGCTTGGCTGAGGAGCCAATGGTGCGAAGCTACCATCTGTGGAACTATGACTGAACGCCTCTAAGTCAGAATCACGCCTAAATGCAATGATACCGTAGCGCCACGGACCATTGGTTGGCCCGGGATAGCCTGCCTCTTTTGGCAGGTGAGTAAAGCCATTAGTGACGGGGTTGGGGTGCGGCCCGATGAGTTGCCGCCCCTCTCCTGATGCGCACAGCATGTTTGTGGAGATTCTGGTACTAAACTACTTGTAGACGACCTGATTCTGGGTCAGGGTTTCATACGTAGTAGAGAAGCTCATTCGCTGCGATCTATTGAAAGTCAGCCCTCGATCCAAGCTTTTGTCAGGGACGGAAGGTGTCTTCCTCCACCATCCTAATTTTTTACTTAGGGGTTACCAGGTGCACGCAGAAGGGTCAGGGGCCAGACACAGAGTGTCAGAGAAACCAGGCAGGTGGGTAGAAGGCATAACATATTGACATGGGGCTATGGATAGGTAGGGGGCTAGGTGATGGTCGCCCATCCAACCAGGCCCATCCTCTTGTGTGACTGTGAGTCAGGTTGGGACTCACTGTCGAAGTCAAAGGGTCATCAGGTGCACGACTAGGCCTCCATACAAGGAGGGGGCACTCAGAGTCCGAGCACTGGCAGCCGGACTCTGGGGCTATGGGCAGCACTCAGGCCATGGAGGTTGGAGTGGGGACACAAAGTGGGCGGGTCACCAGGTGCACAGAGCCTGTTTCAGGTTACCAGGTGCACATGTCCTGTTTCGATTTTCCAGGTGCACGTGGTTCCTGACAGCGGGAATATAGACATCTTAGTGTCCGGGGAGGGGTGCTTAAGTGTGGGTGCCCTGGTTCACCTGGTTGGCAAAGTTATGGAGCTGGCTGAGCCCCGGCCGGGACACGGTGATAGATGATGCCCAGTGAGAGGGGTGTTGACCGGGTAGGGAGAATAAGGGTGGAGGCCTAGAGGTCTGTAGTTCCAGGGAGTAAGCTATACACTCTTAGGTCCAGGGAGAGGGCAGGCAGGCAGGCATAGAGTGTAGGCTTAGAGGCCTGGAGTCAGAGGTCACCAGGTCAATGGGGGCCTGCCTGGAGGTCAGAAAGGCTCCAGGGAGAAGACCCAAGTGAATAGGTGTGTGAGTGACACTGTCTTTCAGCGGGGCATAGCAGGCAAATTAATGTAAAATCGTGTGAAAAGGGTGTGCAATATAGGATAGTCAGTGGACATTCTGAACCTTGGTTGAGTCCAGTAGGTCACAAGACCAAGGAGGTATTGAAATGAGAAAATGTACAAAATTCATGTAACAAAGTGTGAGATGAAAATGGACAAACTAAAGGGTGTGCAATGTGTAGGTGTAACAGTATAGACTTTACGTCCGTCCCCTCACCCCGACCTGGGCGCGAAACAGGGACGCTCTGCACACATCAACAGTCACCCTCGAAGCATCGTTACCCATCGCTCCCCAAAAGCCATGGCTCTTGCAGAGCAAGGGGAACCACTACTTCAAGGTCTGAGAGCAAGTGACGTCACCGATTGAAACACCACTAGCGTGCACCACCGCTAACTAGCTAGCCATTTCACATCGGCTACATAGGCGCACTGAATGTACATTCTGAACTGTGTTTGAGGTCAGTAGGTCACATGACTAAGGAGCTATTGAAATTAGAATGTAAAAACCGTTTGTACTTTGTTTGCGCTCTATAACTAATTCAACACAGAATACGGAATGCTGCTCACAGTTCCAAATGTTTATTAGCTTTGGAATGCGAATGAATGTCAATCGTGAAAATAAGACCTCTGCAATGTTGTGCACAATTTTTCTAACATCATGACACTTATTTCGAGTCTGTGGCCTAAGTGGTTTAAACCTATTGAGGTTTGAAAGCCCGAATTTCTGGTGAATATCAAACCTGAAACTGTTTTTACCTTGATCCTAAGTTAGTAGGCTAAATAATGCACACAAAACGAAAGAAAACAGATGGCTATAGAGTACATGGCGCAAAGCGCTCTCTGTTAAATTATTATAATTTGAGGTAGTCAGTCAGCACAAGATAGTTTACATATCCATCTCCATGTGTCGGGGTTGCTTCTCATTTTTTTAAAGTCCATAAGGCATAATACAAATATACACATTTTGATCTTATCCGATGATAAGTCATAGGCTATATGAATAATCTAGTCTACATTCAAATTTGACACCAATTATTTTTGGAATGCTTTTTACAATTTGCTGATAGCCCATGTTTGGTTAGCATGTTCAGGTATGACAATCCACTCCTTGTACTCCGTGTCATCTGGTATCATAACTGGCGATTTCCCCCTGGCAGTGAGAGCTGTTCAGTGGTGTGTTGTGTGAGAGATGTGACTCTGTCGTGGTACGGTAGAGATGAGAGACTGAACCAACCAACTGACTGAACCAACCAACTGAACTAACAGCAATGTTCTCACTCACAACCTCTTTCCGGAGAAATGGCAGGTTTTGATACCAGAGCTGTATACTTTTTGTGCGAGTTTATTCGTGGGGAAGGGTGTTCAAAAAGGACAAGGACTATAAGCTAAACAATAGATTGACAACGAATTAAATGTATAAATGAATAACAGTAGGTCTAATAGGCTAGCCTATACATTATGAGAAGACATGCCTGTATATTACAACAGTAACCAACACAAAGTACAAATTCTACAGGAATAGCCTACTTACCGATGATGAAACGTACTGATATTCCCAAATATTGAAGCGTTGTCATTTTCTAGTTCTCTATTCCTGGGACTTCATAGGTCTCTTCACAGCCGCTGTATTCCAATAATATTTTAGGCGGGCTGAGTTATGTACTGTTGTGCTGCGGATAACCCGTTTAAATAGCAGCCAGAAGTGTTCCAGGAAGGGCTCGCTTGGTAAGAGCTCAATGTTAGAGTGTATAAGCGCAGAAGTATAGGATACCGGCATCTATTCAATAGCTTGGAGCAGCAAGCAAGCTAGCCTCCATCAGGGTGCTCTGCTGTCCCCCCCCCCCCACTCGCTGTCGCTTGTGCCATCGTTTGGGTTGTGTCCTTGTTTGTATTACTTGTGGCAGTGTACCAACCTGTGTGCTGCCAGTATTGCGGTGCTGAGGATTTGTTGTCCTTGTGACTTGCTTTGTTGTTCGGAAACCGTGCCTACACCGCAAGATCAGGAGACTGACTGTATGTTTCGCTCCAGCGGGCTTGCAGTTCTCCCCTGAGACCGAGGTGTAGCGAGTCGCACCATGTTTGACCATACTCCTACTAAGGTTTGAACAAAGAACTTAAGATGCCTTTGGGAATCCGGGCCCTGGCTGCTGTGGAAATTGACCCACTACTACAGTTTACTTTGTGCGTGTACTTCATCTGGCTGAGTCGACCTTTAAACTTAACCTAACCTATGACCTGACCATCACCTTATGCATTACGCCTCAGAAAGGCAAGAAGTGACATCCCCAAAAACGATACAACACATAAATGCCTGTCTTTCTGTCCCTAACACTAAAACTGAAACTAAATAATATACAATCAAAGAAGTGTTCCTATAAGCCTTAAACTAAATATAAACTAGTCAAGTGGATCTGAAAACTAACTGAAACTAAACTGAATATCAAATAAAAATCTAATATAAAAACACTAAACAGAGTATGATTTGTGCCATTTGTCTTTGCTACTGAACAAAGATTATTTGTCGGTCACTACACACTGGACTAATTGGACTACAGGCTGATAAGATATTTTGGTTCTTTGGTCCAGTCATTACAAACACCTCAAAGTCAGGTCATCAGAGGAGAGAACATCACAGAATTCGAAGGAAGATTCCCAGACAGACTGCAGCTGGACACAGAAACTGGATCTCTCAGCATCAGAGATCTCACCCTCTACACTCTGGAGTTTATCAGCTAGACATTTTCAATACACACAACATTTCAGAAATGCAATCACACTGTCGTTGGTGAGTGTTGCTTCTATATACAGTTCAAGTCGGACGTTTACATACACTTAGCTTGGAGTCATTTAAAACTTGTTTTTAAACCACTCCACAAATTTCTTGTTAACAAACTATAGTTTTGGCAAATCTACTATGTGCATGACACTACATTTTTCCAACAATTGTTTACAGACAGATTATTTCACTTTTTATTCACTGTATCAAAATTCCAGTGGGTCAGAAGTTTACATACACTAAGTTGACTGTGCCTTGAAACAGCTTGGAAAATTCCATAAAATGATGTCATGGCTTTAGAAGTTTCTGATTGACATCATTCGAGTCAATTGGAGGTGTACCTGTGGATGTATTTCCAGGCCTACCTTAAAACTCTTGCTTGACATCATGGAAAAATCCAAATAAATCAATCAAGATCTCATAAAAAAATTGTAGACCTCCACAAGTCTGGTTCATCCTTGGGAGTAATTTCCAAACAAATCAAATCAAATTTTATTTGTCACATACACATGGTTAGCAGATGTTAGTGCGAGTGTAGCGAAATGCTTGTGCTTCTAGTTCCGACAATGCAGTAATAACCAACAAGTAATCTAACTAACAATTCCAAAACTACTGTCTTATACACAGTGTAAGGGGATAAATCATTTTAGTCAATAAGATTCTTGCTACGTAAGCTTAACTTTCTGAACACTCGAGACGTGTAGTCCACTTGTCATTCCAATCTCCTTTGCATTAGCGTAGCCTCTTGTGTAGCCTGTCAACTATGTGTCTGTCTATCCCTGTTCTCTCCTCTCTGCACAGACCATACAAACGCTCCACACCGCGTGGCCGCGGCCACCCTAATCTGGTGGTCCCAGCGCGCACGACCCACGTGGAGTTCCAGGTCTCCGGTAGCCTCTGGAACTGCCGATCTGCGGCCAACAAGGCAGAGTTCATCTCAGCCTATGCCTCCCTCCAGTCCCTCGACTTCTTGGCACTGACGGAAACATGGATCACCACAGACAACACTGCTACTCCTACTGCTCTCTCTTCGTCTGCCCACGTGTTCTCGCACACCCCGAGAGCTTCTGGTCAGCGGGGTGGTGGCACCGGGATCCTCATCTCTCCCAAGTGGTCATTCTCTCTTTCTCCCCTTACCCATCTGTCTATCGCCTCCTTTGAATTCCATGCTGTCACAGTTACCAGCCCTTTCAAGCTTAACATCCTTATCATTTATCGCCCTCCAGGTTCCCTCGGAGAGTTCATCAATGAGCTTGATGCCTTGATAAGCTCCTTTCCTGAGGACTGCTCACCTCTCACAGTTCTGGGCGACTTTAACCTCCCCACGTCTACCTTTGACTCATTCCTCTCTGCCTCCTTCTTTCCACTCCTCTCCTCTTTTGACCTCACCCTCTCACCTTCCCCCTACTCACAAGGCAGGAAATACGCTCGACCTCATCTTTACTAGATGCTGTTCTTCCACTAACCTCATTGCAACTCCCCTCCAAGTCTCCGACCACTACCTTGTATCCTTTTCCCTCTCGCTCTCATCCAACACTTCCCACACTGCCCCTACTCGGATGGTATTGCGCCGTCCCAACCTTCGCTCTCTCTCCCCCGCTACTCTCTCCTCTTCCATCCTATCATCTCTTCCCTCTGCTCAAACCTTCTCCAACCTATCTCCTGATTCTGCCTCCTCAACCCTCCTCTCCTCCCTTTCTGCATCCTTTGACTCTCTATGTCCCCTATCCTCCAGGCCGGCTCGGTCCTCCCTCCCGCTCCGTGGCTCGACGACTCATTGCGAGCTCACAGAACAGGGCTCCGGGCAGCCGAGCGGAAATGGAGGAAAACTCGCCTCCCTGCGGACCTGACATCCTTTCACTCCCTCCTCTCTACATTTTCCTCTTCTCTCTCTGCTGCTAAAGCCACTTTCTACCACTCTAAATTCCAAGCATCTGCCTCTAACCCTAGGAAGCTCTTTGCAACCTTCTCCTCCCTCCTGAATCCTCCTCCCCCTCCCCCTCCTCCCTCTCTGCAGATGACTTCGTCAACCATTTTGAAAAGAAGGTCGACGACATCCGATCCTCGTTTGCTAAGTCAAACGACACCGCTGGTTCTGCTCACACTGCCCTACCCTGTGCTCTGACCTCTTTCTCCCCTCTCTCTCCAGATGAAATCTCGCGTCTTGTGACGGCCGGCCGCCCAACAACCTGCCCGCTTGACCCTATCCCCTCCTCTCTTCTCCAGACCATTTCCGGAGACCTTCTCCCTTACCTCACCTCGCTCATCAACTCATCCCTGACCGCTGGCTACGTCCCTTCCGTCTTCAAGAGAGCGAGAGTTGCACCCTTCTGAAAAAACCTACACTCGATCCCTCCGATGTCAACAACTACAGACCAGTATCCCTTCTTTCTTTTCTCTCCAAAACTCTTGAACGTGCCGTCCTTGGCCAGCTCTCCCGCTATCTCTCTCAGAATGACCTTCTTGAGCCAAATCAGTCAGGTTTCAAGACTAGTCATTCAACTGAGACTGCTCTTCTCTGTATCACGGAGGCGCTCCGCACTGCTAAAGCTAACTCTCTCTCCTCTGCTCTCATCCTTCTAGACCTATCGGCTGCCTTCGATACTGTGAACCATCAGATCCTCCTCTCCACCCTCTCCGAGTTGGGCATCTCCCGGCGCGGCCCACGCTTGGATTGCGTCCTACCTGACAGGTCGCTCCTACCAGGTGGCGTGGCGAGAATCCGTCTCCACATCACGTGCTCTCACCACTGGTGTCCCCCAGGGCTCTGTTCTAGGCCCTCTCCTATTCTCGCTATACACCAAGTCACTTGGCTCTGTCATAACCTCACATGGTCTCTCCTATCATTGCTATGCAGACGACACACAATTAATCTTCTCCTTTCCCCCTTCTGATGACCAGGTGGCGAATCGCATCTCTGCATGTCTGGCAGACATATCAGTGTGGATGACGGATCACCACCTCAAGCTGAACCTCGGCAAGACGGAGCTGCTCTTCCTCCCGGGGAAGGACTGCCCGTTCCATGATCTCGCCATCACGGTTGACAACTCCATTGTGTCCTCCTCCCAGAGCGCTAAGAACCTTGGCGTGATCCTGGACAACACCCTGTCGTTCTCAACTAACATCAAGGCGGTGGCCCGTTCCTGTAGGTTCATGCTCTACAACATCCGCAGAGTACGACCCTGCCTCACACAGGAAGCGGCGCAGGTCCTAATCCAGGCACTTGTCATCTCCCGTCTGGATTACTGCAACTCGCTGTTGGCTGGGCTCCCTGCCTGTGCCATTAAACCCCTACAACTCATCCAGAACGCCGCAGCCCGTCTGGTGTTCAACCTTCCCAAGTTCTCTCACGTCACCCCGCTCCTCCGCTCTCTCCACTGGCTTCCAGTTGAAGCTCGCATCCGCTACAAGACCATGGTGCTTGCCTACGGAGCTGTGAGGGGAACGGCACCTCAGTACCTCCAGGCTCTGATCAGGCCCTACACCCAAACAAGGGCACTGCGTTCATCCACCTCTGGCCTGCTCGCCTCCCTACCACTGAGGAAGTACAGTTCCCGCTCAGCCCAGTCAAAACTGTTCGCTGCTCTGGCCCCCCAATGGTGGAACAAACTCCCTCACGACGCCAGGACAGCGGAGTCAATCACCACCTTCCGGAGACACCTGAAACCCCACCTCTTTAAGGAATACCTAGGATAGGATAAAGTAATCCCTCTCACCCCCCCTTAAAATATTTAGATGCACTACTGTTCCACTGGATGTCATAAGGTGAATGCACCAATTTGTAAGTCGCTCTGGATAAGAGCGTCTGCTAAATGACTTAAATGTAAATGTAAATGTAAGGTTAAGCAAGAGAACTACACCCGTTCGACAAAACCTGTACTTTGGCCCAAATATTGTACTGTATTGTCCTGCCCTCTATTGTAAAGCCCTCTGCATTTGGGTGGGGAGGGAGGGGGCTGTGAAACTGTCCTGCCCTCTATTGCAAAGCCCTCTGCATTTGGGTGGGGAGGGAGGGGGCTGTGAAACTGTCCTGCCCTCTATTGTAAATCCCTCTGCATTTGGGTGGGGAGGGAGGGGGCTGTGAAACTGTCCTGCCCTCTATTGTAAAGCCCTCTGCATTTGGGTGGGGAGGGAGGGGGCCTGTCCTGCCCTCTATTGCAAAGCCCTCTGCATTTGGGTGGGGAGGGAGGGGGATGTGAAACTGTCCTGCCCTCTATTGTAAAGCCCTCTGCATTTGGGTGGGGAGGGAGGGGCTGTGAAACTGTCCTGCCCTCTATTGTAAAGCCCTCTGCATTTGGGTGGGGAGGGAGGGGGCTGTGAAACTGTCCAGCCCTCTATCGTAAAGCCCTCTGCATTTGGGTGGGGAGGGAGGAGGCTGTGAAACTGTCCTGCCCTCTATCGTAAAGCCCTCTGCATTTGGGTGGGGAGGGAGGGGGCTGTGAAACTGTCCTGCCCTCTATCGTAAAGCCCTCTGCATTTGGGTGGGGAGGGAGGGGGCTGTGAAACTGTCCTGCCATTGTTAGGCTCAAGAGTTTTCACACCCCTCACTTCACACTTTAGTGCTAATTGAAATGCACCCAGGTCAGTTCTGTCCTAGCAGCTTGGTAGCTTCGTAGCCTTATTTATTAAGCTTTATGTAACAAAATTACCTAGAGATTATTGTCTTTTACTTTTTCGCTTCAGAAGTAGGTTCAAACGGAACATTACTCACTCATTTTTGTATTTCTTCTGCAGGTTTTGGTTTGTTAGAAGTGTTTTCTTGATAGTCCTTAGTAGTAATATTCCATTCAGGTAATGTTGTGCAAAATTAAGGTTTAATGTGTCAGGCTGTACAAATGTTTGATGTATTAGAATAATTGATTATGCTTATGATATATTAATAGAAGGGGAGGGGTTATAAGACCCCTCCCTCCTTACATTTATAGGGTCCTAGACTACAGATTAACAATATATATATATTCATTATATGGTTTTAGAATTGTTCCACAGTTTGCTCTTTCTGTCTCTTATAATGTGTGACTGAGACAGAACTCTACAGGGGAGTGTGGGAGATAAGAGACTACTCAGACATTCCACAATAAATCAACTTTGGGGAGGGGACATTTATTGTCGAGCTTTTAGATAACACTGAAACTCTATGTTTGTATAGCTATGGATGCAGGGTTTTGGTCTCTGGAGTAAAAAGGTCATGACGTAGTCAGTGACATCACTAAGGCAGGACTTCGGTTTAATAAAACAACTGGAGACCTTTTGTTTGATGCAGAATTTACTCAGAAACATGCGTGCTGTGTTCCTGTTCCTGTTCCTGATCCCGATCCTGTTCCTGTTCCTGTTCCTGTTTGTTAACTTCTGTCTGCAATTGCATTAATAAAGGTTTTTAAATGATTTAATTAAATATATTGTCATAATGCTAATGATTGACAAGGAGGAAAGGAACAAACCTAACATAGGTATGGAATTTGGATTTGGATTGAAGGTTTTGATGTTGAGGTTAGTATCATGTATAAGTCCTTGCGAAAAAAGGTCAAGTTTATCTACATTGATCCAACTAGAATGCTATCTTTTTGTAGAAGAATTCAGGAGCCCACGAGCTCACTACCGCTCTCTCTCTCTGTCTCTCTCTCTCTTTGTCTCTGTCTGTCTCTCTCTCTGTCTCAATTCAATTCAAGGGGTTTTATTGGCATAGGAAACATGTGTTAACATTGCCAAAGCAAGTGAGGTAGATAATATACAAAAGTGAAATAAACAATAAAAATGAACAGTAAACATTACACATACAGAAATTTCAAAACAATAAAGACATTACAAATGTCATATTACGTATATATACAGTGTTGTAACGATGTATAAATGGTTAAGGGTACACAAGGGAAAATAAATAAGCATAAATATGGGTTGTATTTACAATGGTGTGTGTTCTTCACTGGTTGCCCTTTTCTTGTGGCAACAGGTCACAAATGTTGCTGCTGTGATGGCACACTGTGGAATTTCACCCAGTAGATATGGGAGTTTATCAAAATTGGGTTTGTTTTCAAATTCTTTGTGGATCTGTGTAATCTGAGGGAAATATTTTGTCTCTAATATGGTCATACATTGGGCAGGAGGTTAGGAAGTGCAGCTCAGTTTCCACTTCATTTTGTGGGCAGTGAGCACATAGCCTGTCTTCTCTTGAGAGCCAGGTCTGCCTACGGCGGCCTTTCTCAATAGCAAGGCTATGCTCACTGAGTCTGTACATAGTCAAAGCTTTCCTTAAGTTTGGGTCAGTTACAGTGGACAGGTATTCTGCCACTCTGAACTCTCTGTTTAGGGCCAAATAGCATTCTAGTTTGCTCTGTTTTTTGTAAATTCTTTCCAGTGTGTCAAGTAATTATCTTTTTGTTTTCTCATGATTTGATTGGGTCTAATTGTGCTGCTGTCCTGGGGCTCTGCGGGGTGTGTTTGTGTTTGTGAACAGAGCTCCAGGACCAGCTTTCTTTAGGGGACTCTTCTCCAGGTTCATCTCTCTGTAGGTGATGGCTTTGTTATGGAAGGTTTGGGAATCGCTTCCTTTTAGGTGGTTGTACAATTTAATGGCTCTTTTCTGGATTTTGATCATTAGTGGGTATCGGCCTAATTCTGCTCTGCATGCAGTCTCAATTTGGTGTTTGTCCCATTTTGTGAAATCTCGGTTGGTGAGCGGACCCAAGACCTCAAAACCATAAAGGGCAATGGGCTCTATGACTGATTAAAGTATTTTTAGCCAGATCCTAATTGGTATATTGAATTTTATGTTCCTTTTGATGGCATAGAATGCCCTTCTTGCCTTGTCTCTCAGATCATTCACAGCTTTGTGGAAGTTACTGTGGCGCTGATGTTTAGGCCGAGGTATGTATAGTTTTTTGTGTGCTCTAGGGCAACGGTGTCTAGATGGAATTTGTATTTGTGGTCCTGGCGACTGGACCTTTTTTGCAACACCATTATTTTGGTCTTACTGAGATTTACTGTCAGGGCCCAGGTCTGACAGAATCTGTGTAGAATATCTAGGTGCTGCTGTAGGTCCTCCTTGGTTGGTAACAGAAGCACCAGATCATCAGCAAACAGTAGACATTTGATTTCAGATTCTAGTAGGGTGAGGCTGGGTGCTGCAGACTGTTCTAGTTCCCCCACCAATTCGTTGATATATATATTGAAGAGGGCGGGGCTTAAACTGCATCACCCCACGGCCCTGTGGAAAGAAATGTTGTTTTTTTTGCCAATTTTAACTGCACACTTGTTGTTTGTGTAGATGGATTTTATAATGTCGTATGTTTTACCCCCAACACCACTTTCCATCAATTTGTATAGCAGACCCTTATGCCAAATTGAGTCAAAGGCTTTTTTGAAATCAACAAAACATCTCTCTCTGTTTCTCTCTGTCTCTCTCTCTCTCTCTCTGTCTCTCTATGTCTCTCTCTCTGTCTCTCTCTGTTTTGCTCTCTCTCTCTCTTTCACTCTCCTCTTCCTTGTCAGTCTTGCGATACCAAAAATCCTAGAATTACAGTCCTCAATTGCACATGATTGAGGAGACTGAGTTGTAGTGAAAACCTGTACATAGTGTCCCTCAGAAGTGGTGTAGTAGTAACCTAGAGCACTGCTTCTCAACCCAGATGCCAAACCGAACCTCATGGACAAAGTGACCCTCATTGGCTCTGACATTTACTCTGACATTCCTGTCACACAGTCCCCTTCTCCCTCTCTTCCCTTCTCCCTCTCTTCCCTTCTTCCTCAGCCTATCACTCCATCCACTGGCTGTAGGGGACAGAGAAACTAGTGCCCCTCTGCTTCCATTCATCTGAGAAGACAGATCCCTCCATTCCTCCATTCACCCTGTGAGTGTGTCCTTTCCTAGCCCCTACCTTCCTTCCTATGACTGCTAGTCCTATGTAAGCCCCAAGGGAGAAAACACATGAAATGAACACCAAAGGAAAACCGGTAAGTTAGCCTCAAGGTCAGAGAAGGATCTACTTTTTAATGCACTGAAGTCTAAGGAGAAAGGAGAAGAGGTTGGTGTGTTTGACTTTCAAAACGGAATCCTGAGCTGAATCTCAATCTGCTTCCAAAGGGAAAGATAAGGACCTGGGCTTTGATCAGTTGACTTTTCACACAGTATTCAACACCTTTGCCACCTTCACATATAGAGAAGAGACACTTCTAGTTAGTCAATGCTGTCTTAGATTCCATTTTATGCTGGACTTGAGTTGTCTCTCTAGCCAATTAGGTGCTTTGGAAAAATGGAAACAAGCCCAGGGCTACACTTTCTAAAGTAACCATAGATCTAAAGTTGGACCCTAACTGTGCGAGGTTATTTTCAGGGTCATTGTGGCAGCTGATGTTGTGGAGGTCACACACATGACAGGTGAACACTAAAGAGAGGAGAGGAGAGAGGAGAGGAGAGAAGGAAGGAGGTGTAATCAGGGCCAGAGGAGATGGCCAGTAGGAGGGCCCAATTGAAGAGGCAGCCACCCAGTCAGCCAATCAGCTTCCCAATCAGCCAATCAGCATCCCAGTCAGCCAGTCACCCACCCAGTCAGCCAGTTAGCCTCCCAGTCAGCCAGTCAGCCTCCCAGCAGGCATCATGGTCAGGGGAGCAATAACCTAAGTGCTGAGTATCACTCTGGCATCTCAATGCAGCCTAGTGACCATGCAGCCTGGTCGCCATGCAGGCTGATCTCCTTTCAGCCTGGTCTCCATGCAGCCTGGTCTCCATGCAGCCTGACCTCCGTGCAGCCTGGTCTTCATGCAGCCTGGTCTCCATGCAGCCTGGTCTCCATGCAGCCTGACCTCCGTGCAGCCTGGTCTCCATGGAGCCTGACCTCCGTGCAGCCTGGTCTTCATGCAGCCTGAGCCTGGTCTCCATGCAGCCTGGTCTCCATGCAGCCTGACCTCCATGCAGCCTGGTCTCCATGCAGCCTGGTCTCCATGCAGCCTGGTCGCCATGCAGCCTGACCTCCATGCAGCCTGGTCTCCATGCAGCCTGACCTCCATGTAGCCTGACCTCCATGCAGCCTGACCTCCATGCAGCCTGATCTCCATGCAGCCTGGTCTCCATGCAGCCTGACCTCCATGCAGCCTGATCTCCATGCAGCCTGACCTCCATGCAGCCTGACCTCCGTGCAGCCTGACCTACATGCAGCCTGATCTCCATGCAGCCTGACCTCCATGCAGCCTGACCTCCATGCAGCCTGACCTCCGTGCAGCCTGACCTCTGTGCAGCCTGACCTCCATGCAGCCTGACCTCCATGCAGCCTGACCTCCATGCAGCCTGGTCTCCATGCAGCCTGACCTCCATGCAGCCTGGTCTCCATGCAGCCTGACCTCCATGCAGCCTGACCTCCATGCAGCCTAACCTCCATGCTGCCTATGGGAACCGCCATAGTGGCGCTCTCAGTGGCACAATTGGGGATGGGTGTAAAGACTCCCCTACCTTACCCCCTACCAGAGACAACCCCAGTAGAGCTGTGACTCCCCTACCTTACCACATACAACCCCAGTAGAGCTGTGACTCCCCTACCTTACCACAGACAACCCCAGTAGAGCTGTGACTCCCCTACCTTACCACATACAACCCCAGTAGAGCTGTGACTCCCCTACCTTACCACAGACAACACCAGTAGAGCTGTGACCCCCCTACCTTACCCCCTACCACATACAACCCCAGTAGAGCTGTGACTCCCCTACCTTACAACAGTCAACACCAGTAGAGCTGTGACTCCCCTACCTTACCACATACAACCCCAGTAGAGCTGTGACTCCCCTACCCCCTACCACATACAACCCCAGTAGAGCTGTGACTCCTCTACCTTACCACAGACAACACCAGTAGAGCTGTGACTCCCCTACCTTACCACATACAACCCCAGTAGAGCTGTGACTCCCCTACCCCCTACCACATACAACCCCAGTAGAGCTGTGACTTCCCTACCTTACCACAGACAACACCAGTAGAGCTGTGACTCCCCTACCTTACCACATACAACCCCAGTAGAGCTGTGACTCCCCTACCTTACCACATACAACCCCAGTAGAGCTGTGACTCCCCTACCTTACCACAGACAACCCCAGTAGAGCTGTGACTCCCCTACCTTACCTCCTACCACATACAACCCCAGTAGAGCTGTGACTCCCCTACCTTACAACAGTCAACACCAGTAGAGCTGTGATTCCCCTACCTTACCACATACAACCCCAGTAGAGCTGTGACTCCCCTACCCCCTACCACATACAACCCCAGTAGAGCTGTTACTCCTCTACCTTACCACAGACAACACCAGTAGAGCTGTGACTCCCCTACCTTACCACATACAACCCCAGTAGAGCTGTGACTCCCCTACCTTACCACAGACAACCCCAGTAGAGCTGTGACTCCCCTACCTTACCACATACAACACCAGTAGAGCTGTGACTCCCCTACCCCCTACCACATACAACCCCGGTAGAGCTGTGACTCCCCTACCTTACCACATACAACCCCAGTAGAGCTGTGACTCCCCTACCTTACCACAGACAACCCCAGTAGAGCTGTGACTCCCCTACCTTACCACAGACAACCCCAGTAGAGCTGTGACTCCTCTACCTTACCACAGACAACACCAGTAGAGCTGTGACTCCCCTACCTTACCACAGACAACACCAGTAGAGCTGTGACTCCCCTACCCCAACCCCGGTACCTGTGACATACAACCCCCAGTAGAGCTGTGACTCCCCTACCTTACCACAGACAACACCAGTAGAGCTGTGACTCTCCTACCTTACCACAGACAACACCAGTAGAGCTGTGACTCCCCTACCCCCTACCACATACAACCCCAGTAGATCTGTGACTCCCCTACCTTACCACAGACAACCCCAGTAGAGCTGTGACTCCCCTACCTTACCACAGACAACACCAGTAGAGCTGTGACTCCCCTACCTTACCACAGACAACCCCAGTAGAGCTGTGACTCCCCTACCTTACCACAGACAACCCCAGTAGAGCTGTGTGTGATAGGCTCTGTAGGCCCAGAGGTGGATGACGTTTTCTCAATACATGGAACATTTTTTGTTGTCATAGGATGATGTTTTTGTCAATTCATTGCAGTCAATGTTTTTCTCGTTTACCTCGTGTCTGTCTCTCTTTCTCACTCTCTCACTCTCTACCTCACTCTCTCTCTCACTCACTCAGTCTCTACCTCCCTCCCCTTCCTCTCATCTCTCTCTCCTTCCTCTCTCCCCCTCCCTCTCTCTCATTCCTCCTCCTCTCTCTCGTTCCTCCTCCTCACTCTCCCTCCTCTCTCCACCTCCCTCCTTCACTTTCTCCCTCCTCTCTCTCTCCATCCCTCCTGTACCTTCTCCCTCTCTCTCTCCCATCTCTCCTCCTCTCTTTCTCTCCCCATTTTCTGTCTCTCCTCCTCCTCCTCCATTCCCTTCTTTCCCTGGCTCCCCCTCCTCTCATCTCTCTCTCTGCCTCCTCTCGCTTCGTCCTCTCTCCCACAGACATCCCGACATTCAGACAGACAGACAGACAGACAGACAGACAGACAGACAGACAGACAGACAGACAGACAGACAGACAGACAGACAGACAGACAGACAGACAGACAGACAGACATTCAGACAGACAGACAGACAGACAGACAGACAGACAGACAGACAGACAGACAGACAGACAGACAGACAGACAGACAGACCGGTAGGCATGCATGCATGCCGACAGGCAGGCAGGCAGACAGACAGAGAGACACAAACTGTTTCAAGTTTCAAGTCAATATATATATTTTTACCAATATCGTCTTAATAAGGCTCTAAGTTTTTAGAAATGCTTTCTGGTTGATCGACTTTGATATGTCGGGTCCCCCGGTCACAAATATATAACATTTGGAAAGTTAAATCTTTTTAACCCTTTGAAAACGCCCCTATGACCCCCAAGCAAGTCCCTTCCTGTAATCGCATGAAGCTGAAATTCAATGTACGGCCTCCTGGGAACACTCTTTAACTTCTTCGAGATAGGGGGCGCTCTTTTAATTTTTGGATAAAATACGTTCCTGTTTTAAACAAGATATTTTGTCACGAAAAGATGCTCGACTATGCATGTAATTGACAGCTTTGGAATGAAAAAACTCTGACGTTTCCAAAACTGCAAAGATATTATCTGTGAGTGCCCCAGAACTAATGCTACAGGCGAAACCAAGATGAAATGTCATACAGGAAATGGTCCAGATTTTGAATGCGCTGTGTTCCAATGTCTCCTTATTATATGGCTGTGAATGCGCCAGGAATGAGCCTGCACTTTCTGTCGTTTCCCCAAGGTGTCTGCAGCATTGTGACGTATTTGTAGGCATATCATTGGAAGATTGACCATAAGAGACTACATTTACCAGGTGTCCGCCCGGTGTCCTCCGTCGAAATTATTGCGTAATCTCCAGCTCCATGCGCGTTTACATTTTCTTCAGAGGAGAAAGTCAACTGCCACGAATGATTTATCATCGATAGATATGTGAAAAACACCTTGAGGATTGATTCTAAACAACGTTTGCCATGTTTCTGTCGATATTATGGAGTTAATTTGGAAAAAAGTTTGCGTTGTAATGACTTAATTTTGGGGGTTTTTCTTACCCAAACGTGATGAACAAAACGGAGCGATTTGTCCTACACAAATAATATTTTTGGAAAAACTGAACATTTGCTATCTAACTGAGAGTCTCCTCATTGAAAACATCTGAAGTTCTTCAAAGGTAAATGATTTTATTTGAATGCTTTTCTTGTTTTTGTGAAAATGTTGCATGCTGAATGCTAGGCTTAATGCTATGCTAGCTATCAATACTCTTACACAAATGCTTGTTTAGCTATGGTTCAAAAGCATATTTTGAAAATCTGAGATGACAGTGTTGTTAACAAAAGGCTAAGCTTGAGAGCTAATATATTTATTTCATTTCATTTGCAATTTTCATGAATAGTTAACGTTGCGTTATGCTAATGAGCTTGCGGCGATAATTACACTCCTGGATACAGGTTTTTTTCGTAGCCAAACGTGATGAACAAAACGGAGCGATTTGTCCTACACAAATAATCTTTTTGGAAAAACTGAACATTTGCTATCTAACTGAGAGTCTCCTCATTGAAAACATCTGAAGTTCTTCAAAGGTAAATGATTTTATTTGAATGCTTTTCTTGTTTTTGTGAAAATGTTGCATGCTGAATGCTAGGCTTAATGCTATGCTAGCTATCAATACTCTTACACAAATGCTTGTTTAGCTATGGTTCTGAGATGACTGTGTTGTTAACAAAAGGCTAAGCTTGAGAGCAAATATATTTATTTCATTTCATTTGCGATTTTCATGAGTAGTTAACATTGCGTTATGGTAATGAGCTTGAGGCTATAAATAGGATCCCGGATACGGGATTGCTCGTTGCAACAGGTTAACGATGCCCTGAGTTTTAGGAATTGACCGTTCTACAGATGATGGAAAACAGTGTTTTTGTGTAACTGCAGGGAGAGAATGAAGGACCATGTTGAGGATTAATTAAGATACTTCCTGTTGCCATAGGAAGCTAATCCTCAATACAAGGCATCCCTATAAGGTCACGATTGGTTGTGTGCAAGGACGGTTAGCTAGCTCAATCCTCAGCCCGCACATGGTTATGTAGGTAATGCTTTTCTATGGATGAAAATCCTTGTTCTCTTTGGGACCAAGTTCTTACTGTGAATAGTTCATTTCACGGTCAGATGTAGACTTGCATTCATCAGGAGTGTCTGTTGAATGATACCATGCGTGAATTTTGTTTCTAGCCTCAACCGTTCTGTCAATGTCAGTCAAAAGCACATGAAGTCTAGGTCAGGCTTGAAGAGAGACTTACCATGTAGTGTGGGGAGGGGGAAATGTATTCATTGTTCATTGGATTAAGGTTAGGGTTATGTCTAGGGTTGAGGCTCTAACCATAACCCTAACCCTACCCCTAGCTTCATGTCCACTCCCAGCTCAATCCTAATCATAACACTGACCCTAACCCTAACCCTAGCTTCATGTCCACTCCCAGCTCAATCCTAATCATAACACTGACCCTAACCCTAACGTTATTGCGAAAAACGTACACTCTGTGACATTTTACCTTTTTGCAAAAACGTCCCAGGATGACATTTTCCGGCTGATAATGGGTTCTGATATCCAATGAAGTGCAGCCCATCCATCACATCTCTGTCTGAGGGTGGGGCGTGTTTCCATACAGAACACAGAGCAGCATGATCAGCTTGTGCTGTTTAACATGAGACACCACAGATGAAGGATAATCAATGCAATAGCTGTCTCCCTCTTCAGGCTAGATGAGTTTGTTATCTCAGTAAATGTGTTCGCTACTCATATGCAATTATATCTCTCTCCATACCCGGTATATCTTCCACAGACTGGGAGGAGAGAGCTGAGCGCAACGAGCAATGCACACACACACACGCACAAACCTACACACACGTACGCACACGCACACACACACACACACACACGCACACACACACACACACACACACACACACACACACACACACACACACACACACACACACACACACACACACACACACACACACACACACACACACACACACAGCTCAGGTTAATGAAAGTTACGTAATGCATCGATGTCTGTCTGCCTGCCTGGATGCCCGTCTGTCCATCTGCCTGTTTGCCCGTCTGTCGGTCTGTCAGTCTGCCCATCTGTCCATCTGCCTGTTTGCCCGTCTGTCAGTCTGCCCGTCTGTCCATCTGCCTGTTTGCCCGCCTGTCAGTCTGCCTGTTTGCTCGCCTGTCAGTCTGTCAGTCTGCCTGTCTGCCATGTAGGTTATACACACACCTCTCTCTGTCTCTCTGTCTCTCTGTCTCTCTCTCTCTCTCTCTTACAATCTCTCTCTGTGTCTGTCTCTGTCTCTCTTTTCTTTTCATTTTAGCTGCCGTAGAAGATTACCTCCCAAAATCTCTGATCCCATTGTGTCTTTGAGTGGCAGAATGAAACCTAAAGCATCTCAACCGAATCTGAAATGATTCTGTTTCTCCAGTTGCTTTATTATAAAATGCTCATTCAGCTCTTAAACAGCTTCCACTTCTTTCTCTCTTTACACATGTTCATCCTTTCTCAAAAGCCTATGGGTTGGATTTTCTCAATTTAAGGTTCTCTCAAATACTTGAATTTAGTCCAAATGTTCTTTTTGTTTGAGTTTTAATTAAAATGAAATAATAATGAAAGAAATGCTGGATCAAGCCTGAAGTTATCCACACGGTCGTACACAGACGTATTTAGAAAATAATGACATCCAGTGATTCTGAAGGAGAAAACGGGCAGATTCTTCAGGCCTGAAAACAAGACGATGAAGAGACGGTGTGTTGAGACGATGTGTTGAGACGATGTGTTGAGACGATGTGTTGAGACGATGTGTTGAGACGATGTGTTGAGACGGTGTGTTGAGACGATGTGTTGAGACGGTGTGTTGAGACGATGTGTTGAGACGATGTGTTGAGACGATGTGTTGAGACGGTGTGTTGAGACGATGTGTTGAGACGGTGTGTTGAGACGATGTGTTGAGACGGTGTGTTGAGATGATGTGTTGAGACGATGTGTTGAGACGGTGTGTTGAGATGATGCAGAGATGGTGTGTTGAGACGGTGTGTTGAGATGATGCAGAGATGGTGTGTTAAGACGATGTGTTGAGACGATGTGTTGAGATGATGCAGAGATGGTGTGTTGAGACGGTGTGTTGAGACGATGTGTTGAGACGGTGTGTTGAGACGATGTGTTGAGACGATGTGTTGAGATGATGCAGAGATGGTGTGTTGAGACGGTGTGTTGAGATGATGCAGAGATGGTGTGTTGAGACGGTGTGTTGAGATGATGCAGAGATGGTGTGTTGAGACGATGTGTTGAGATGATGCAGAGATGGTGTGTTGAGACGGTGTGTTGAGATGATGCAGAGATGGTGTGTTGAGACGATGTGTTGAGATGATGCAGAGATGGTGTGTTGAGACGATGTGTTGAGACGGTGTGTTGAGACGATGTGTTGAGACGGTGTGTTGAGATGATGTGTTGAGATGATGCAGAGACGGTGTGTTGAGACGATGCAGAGGTGGTGTGTTGAGACGGTGTGTTGAGACGATGTGTTGAGACGATGTGTTGAGACGATGCAGAGATGGTGTGTTGAGACGATGCAGAGATGGTGTGTTGAGACGGTGTGTTGAGACGATGTGTTGAGACGGTGTGTTGAGACGGTGTGTTGAGACGATGTGTTGAGACGATGTGTTGAGACGATGTGTTGAGACGGTGTGTTGAGATGATGCAGAGATGGTGTGTTGAGACGGTGTGTTGAGACGGTGTGTTGAGATGATGCAGAGATGGTGTGTTGAGACGATGTGTTGAGACGGTGTGTTGAGACGATGCAGAGATGGTGTGTTGAGACGGTGTGTTGAGACGGTGTGTTGAGACGATGCAGAGATGGTGTGTTGAGACGGTGTGTTGAGACGATGTGTTGAGACGATGTGTTGAGACGATGTGTTGAGACGGTGTGTTGAGATGATGCAGAGATGGTGTGTTGAGACGATGTGTTGAGACGGTGTGTTGAGATGATGCAGAGATGGTGTGTTGAGACGATGTGTTGAGGCGGTGTGTTGAGATGATGTGTTGAGACGATGTGTTGAGACGGTGTGTTGAGATGATGCAGAGATGGTGTGTTGAGACGGTGTGTTGAGATGATGCAGAGATGGTGTGTTAAGACGATGTGTTGAGACGATGTGTTGAGATGATGCAGAGATGGTGTGTTGAGACGGTGTGTTGAGACGATGTGTTGAGACGGTGTGTTGAGACGATGTGTTGAGACGATGTGTTGAGATGATGCAGAGATGGTGTGTTGAGACGGTGTGTTGAGATGATGCAGAGATGGTGTGTTGAGACGGTGTGTTGAGATGATGCAGAGATGGTGTGTTGAGACGATGTGTTGAGATGATGCAGAGATGGTGTGTTGAGACGGTGTGTTGAGATGATGCAGAGATGGTGTGTTGAGACGATGTGTTGAGATGATGCAGAGATGGTGTGTTAAGACGATGTGTTGAGACGATGTGTTGAGATGATGCAGAGATGGTGTGTTGAGACGATGTGTTGAGATGATGCTGAGATGGTGTGTTGAGACGATGTGTTGAGACGGTGTGTTGAGACGGTGTGTTGAGACGATGTGTTGAGACGGTGTGTTGAGATGATGTGTTGAGATGATGCAGAGACGGTGTGTTGAGACGATGCAGAGGTGGTGTGTTGAGACGGTGTGTTGAGACGATGTGTTGAGACGATGCAGAGATGGTGTGTTGAGACGATGCAGAGATGGTGTGTTGAGACGGTGTGTTGAGACGATGTGTTGAGATGATGTGTTGAGACGATGTGTTGAGACGATGCAGAGATGGTGTGTTGAGACGGTGTGTTGAGACGATGTGTTGAGACGATGTGTTGAGACGATGTGTTGAGACGGTGTGTTGAGATGATGCAGAGATGGTGTGTTGAGACGATGTGTTGAGACGGTGTGTTGAGATGATGCAGAGATGGTGTGTTGAGACGATGTGTTGAGACGGTGTGTTGAGACGATGTGTTGAGACGATGTGTTGAGACGATGTGTTGAGACGGTGTGTTGAGATGATGCAGAGATGGTGTGTTGAGACGATGTGTTGAGACGGTGTGTTGAGATGATGCAGAGATGGTGTGTTGAGACGATGTGTTGAGATGATGCAGAGATGGTGTGTTAAGACGATGTGTTGAGACGATGTGTTGAGATGATGCAGAGATGGTGTGTTGAGACGGTGTGTTGAGATGATGCAGAGATGGTGTGTTGAGACGATGTGTTGAAACGGTGTGTTGAGACGATGTGTTGAGACGATGCAGAGATGGTGTGTTGAGACGGTGTGTTGAGACGATGTGTTGAGACGATGTGTTGAGACGATGTGTTGAGACGATGTGTTGAGACGATGCAGAGATGGTGTGTTGAGACGGTGTGTTGAGACGATGTGTTGAGACGATGTGTTGAGACGATGTGTTGAGACGGTGTGTTGAGACGATGTGTTGAGACGGTGTGTTGAGACGATGTGTTGAGACGATGTGTTGAGATGATGCAGAGATGGTGTGTTGAGACAGTGTGTTGAGACGATGTGTTAAGATGATGCAGAGATGGTGTGTTGAGACGGTGTGTTGAGATGATGTGTTGAGATGATGCAGAGATGGTGTGTTGAGACGGTGTGTTGAGACGGTGTGTTGAGACGATGCAGAGATGGTGTGTTGAGATGATGCAGAGATGGTGTGTTGAGACGGTGTGTTGAGATGATGCAGAGATGGTGTGTTGAGACGGTGTGTTGAGATGATGCAGAGATGGTGTGTTGAGACGATGTGTTGAGATGATGCAGAGATGGTGTGTTAAGACGATGTGTTGAGACGATGTGTTGAGATGATGCAGAGATGGTGTGTTGAGACGGTGTGTTGAGATGATGCAGAGATGGTGTGTTAAGACGATGTGTTGAGACGATGTGTTGAGATGATGCAGAGATGGTGTGTTGAGACGGTGTGTTGAGATGATGCAGAGATGGTGTGTTGAGACGGTGTGTTGAGATGATGCAGAGATGGTGTGTTGAGACGATGTTTTGAGATGATGCAGAGATGGTGTGTTGAGATGATGCAGAGATGGTGTGTTGAGACGGTGTGTTGAGACGATGTGTTGAGACGATGTGTTGAGACGATGTGTTGAGACGGTGTGTTGAGACGGTGTGTTGAGACGATGTGTTGAGACGATGTGTTGAGACGGTGTGTTGAGACGGTGTGTTGAGACGATGTGTTGAGACGGTGTGTTGAGACGGTGTGTTGAGACGGTGTGTTGAGACGATGTGTTGAGACGGTGTGTTGAGACGGTGTGTTGAGACGATGTGTTGAGACGTGGGGGAACCTCTTGACTCCAGCGTCGGTCTGACAGCACAGATACAGGCAGTGCTTTCAATTGCAAAAACACATCATTATAACTGCATGAGATAATGCTGCTGTGTCTGGCTGTACCAGGGATTAATTGTATTCAGACTAGATGCACAAACGGAAAACTGCGTCATGCCGACGAAAACAGTCAAAACATCAGTTATGTTCAATAAGAGGGTTTTGATATTTGTTTATAGGGCTGTTAGAAAGTTTTCCACTGCTAAACAATTAGTCAATTCATTAACGATCTGTCTTTCTAATTTGACAAGCACCAGAAATAGACACTGGAGACCGGAGTGTAGATGAACAGATGTTAATTGTGACTAGCTCTTTGACTAGTGTGTTGGCTAATCCGTCGGCCTAGAATAAATAAAAACCTAACTTATCCAGTGTCTATGGGTGCAGAGGAACACATTTACATCCTGCAATGTGCTTTTCTACTTTACTGGGCTCTAATTGTTGATTTCTCTGGCTGCTTCACTGCCTCCCTCTTCCCTAATTATGATCTCCATATGGTGGGAGGGAGATGGTGAGAGACAGAGAGGGAGAGATATGGACAAATGCAGAGAGAGAGAGAGATATGGACAAATGCAGAGAGAGAGAGAGAGAGAGAGAGAGATGGACAAATGCAGAGAGAGCGAGAGAGTGTGTGCGTGTGTGTGTGTGTGTGTGTGTGTGTGTGTGTGTGTGTGTGTGTGTGTGTGGATGGATGGGTGAGAAAGAGAGAGACAGAGAACACAGACTGAAGCAATAAAGGACTGAGTTCTCTAGTAAGGAATCCTTCTTCCTTCTCACCCCCACGGTGTCATGACCCCCACCATCACTATCGACAGCTAAAAGACAAAACAAGTGCAACAATCTTCTGTCTGTGGGCGACAGAGAGAGAAGAAGAGTTCTGGTGTTCTAAGATATAGAGAACTGGACAACATTACCACTTAGAAACGACCTCCAGGGGAGAATTCTGTTTAACGTTGCTATTGCAGTAACTTTCCCACTTAAAAAGAGAAGAAGAAAGAACTATGTGAAGCATCAAATGAATCAAAACTGAAATGTTAAAGGTTACAAGAAAACAAAACTTCATGTAGAATTCCATCCTCTCCATCTCCCTACACACAGTGGTATCACACAGTGGTATCAGACAGTGGTATCACACAGTGGTATCACACAGTGGTATCAGACAGTGGGATCACACAGTGGTATCACACAGTGGTATCAGACAGTGGGATCACACAGTGGTATCACACAGTGGTATCACACAGTGGTATCAGACAGTGGGATCACACAGTGGTATCAGACAGTGGGATCACACAGTGGTATCACACAGTGGTATCACACAGTGGATTCAGACAGTGGTATCACACAGTGGTATCACACAGTGGTATCAGACAGTGGTATCACACAGTGGATTCAGACAGTGGTATCACGCATTGGTATCACACAGTGGTATCAGACAGTGGTATCTCAAAGGAGAGGGATGCTCTTGCTCTCCCTGTCTGGTTTTTCCCCACATCCTGGGGGCATCTCTCCATTTCTCTAACTCTACCTCTCCACCAAGCAGTACACTTGTGTTTCATCCTCTTTATTATCTCCTCTTCCTCCTCTCATCCTCCTCCTCCTCTCCCCTCTTCCTCTCCTGGCCCCAGGGCTGAGAGGGATGCGCCTCAGGCACCTCAGCCTCTCCATCTACCCATAATCTGGGTAACTAACTCTACTGGGCTTCAGAGGCAGCTGTGGCCCTTTGATGGGGCCTGTTGGCTAAGCCACCCAACTCTCCTGTGTCCACCATTAAGACTGAGACAGTGGGGTGTCGTCATTAGAGGGACTGTGACACACCTGCCAGTTTAAGAGCTCAGATTATTGCTTTCAGACTAACAAGGACCCCAGAATTGCCGACAAATCACAAGATTCATTTCAAATTAACCCTAAAAATAGCAGTGTTGGTTGATTTGGAAAGCTATAGTCAATCAATCAACAGTATAATAATACTCATAGGAAAAATATGTATCTTTAACGCACAATCTGTGGATACTATGTGATTAGAGAAGTTCAAAGTTCATGTTAGACATCACAGCACAGTTTAAAAATATATTGCGCATGGAAACCAAAAGGGGGTTGGTTTACAGAGATAGGTGGGGTGGGCAGAGAGTAGCAGAGGACTGAGCTTAAAAAGCTCATAATCGGTGATAGTTATTCCTGAAAACACTATATACTGTAATGTCCAAGTACGAACTATGACTGGTTGGATGAATGGATTTGAGTGGAGCTCCTCCAGACCCTAGAGTTTGTGGTGGCTGCCTAAATCTCTCCTCTATTCATCTGGGCTCTCCATCACTCTCTCCTCTGTCAGGACTGCCTCTGTTTATCTGGGCTCTCCATCACTCTCTCCTCTGTCAGGACTGCCTCTGTTTATCTGGGCTCTCCATCACTCTCTCCTCTGTCAGGACTGCCTCTGTTTATCTGGGCTCTCCATCACTCTCTCCTCTGTCAGGACTGCCTCTGTTCATCTGGGCTCTCCATCACTCTCTCCTCTGTCAGGACTGCCTCTGTTCATCTGGGCTCTCCATCACTCTCTCCTCTGTCAGGACTGCCTCTGTTCATCTGGGCTCTCCATCACTCTCTCCTCTGTCAGGACTGCCTCTGTTCATCTGGGCTCTCCATCACTCTCTCCACTGTCATGACTGCATCTGTTCATCTGGGCTCTCCATCACTCTCTCCTCTGTCAGGACTGCCTCTGTTCATCTGGGCTCTCCATCACTCTCTACACTGTCAGGACTGCCTCTGTTCATCTGGGCTCTCCATCACTCTCTCCACTGTCAGGACTGTATCTGTTCATCTGGGCTCTCCATCACTCTCTCCTCTGTCAGGACTGCCTCTGTTCATCTGGGCTCTCCATCACTCTCTCCTCTGTCAGGACTGCCTCTGTTCATCTGGGGTCTCCATCACTCTCTCTTCTGTCAGGACTTACTCTGTTTATCTGGGCTCTCCATCACTCTCTCCTCTGTCAGGACTGCCTCTGTTTATCTGGGCTCTCCATCACTCTCTCCTCAGACTGCCTCTGTTCATCTGGGCACTCCATCACTCTCTCCTCTGTCAGGACTGCCTCTGTTCATCTGGGCTCTCCATCACTCTCTCCTCTGTCAGGACTTACTCTGTTTATCTGGGCTCTCCATCACTCTCTCCTCTGTCAGGACTGCCTCTGTTTATCTGGGCTCTCCATCACTCTCTCCTCTGTCAGGACTGCCTCTGTTCATCTGGGCTCTCCATCACTCTCTCCTCTGTCAGGACTTACTCTGTTTATCTGGGCTCTCCATCACTCTCTCCTCTGTCAGGACTTACTCTGTTTATCTGGGCTCTCCATCACTCTCTCCTCTGTCAGGACTGCCTCTGTTTATCTGGGCTCTCCATCACTCTCTCCTCTGTCAGGACTGCCTCTGTTCATCTGGGCTCTCCATCACTCTCTCCTCTGTCAGGACTTACTCTGTTTATCTGGGCTCTCCATCACTCTCTACTCTGTCAGGACTGCCTCTGTTCATCTGGGCTCTCCATCACTCTCTCCTCTGTCAGGACTTACTCTGTTTATCTGGGCTCTCTATCACTCTCTCCTCTGTCAGGACTGCCTCTGTTCATCTGGGCTCTCCATCACTCTCTCCTCTGTCAGGACAGCCTCTGTTCATCTGGGCTCTCCATCACTCTCTCCTCTGTCAGGACTGACTCTGTTTATCTGGGCTCTCCATCACTCTCTCCTCTGTCAGGACTGCCTCTGTTCATCTGGGCTCTCCATCACTCTCTCCTCTGTCAGGACTTACTCTGTTTATCTGGGCTCTCCATCACTCTCTCCTCTGTCAGGACTGCCTCTGTTTATCTGGGCTCTCCATCACTCTCTCCTCTGTCAGGACTGCCTCTGTTCATCTGGGCTCTCCATCACTCTCTCCTCTGTCAGGACTTACTCTGTTTATCTGGGCTCTCCATCACTCTCTCCTCTGTCAGGACTGCCTCTGTTCATCTGGGCTCTCCATCACTCTCTCCTCTGTCAGGACTGCCTCTGTTCATCTGGGCTCTCCATCACTCTCTCTTCTGTCAGGACTTACTCTGTTTATCTGGGCTCTCCATCACTCTCTCCTCTGTCAGGACAGCCTCTGTTTATCTGGGCTCTCCATCACTCTCTCCTCAGACTGCCTCTGTTCATCTGGGCACTCCATCACTCTCTCCTCTGTCAGGACTGCCTCTGTTCATCTGGGCTCTCCATCACTCTCTCCTCTGTCAGGACTTACTCTGTTTATCTGGGCTCTCCATCACTCTCTCCTCTGTCAGGACTGCCTCTGTTTATCTGGGCTCTCCATCACTCTCTCCTCTGTCAGGACTGCCTCTGTTCATCTGGGCTCTCCATCACTCTCTCCTCTGTCAGGACTTACTCTGTTTATCTGGGCTCTCCATCACTCTCTCCTCTGTCAGGACTTACTCTGTTTATCTGGGCTCTCCATCACTCTCTCCTCTGTCAGGACTGCCTCTGTTTATC
Source organism: Oncorhynchus nerka (assembly GCF_034236695.1). Classification (NCBI taxonomy): domain Eukaryota; kingdom Metazoa; phylum Chordata; class Actinopteri; order Salmoniformes; family Salmonidae; genus Oncorhynchus; species Oncorhynchus nerka. The sequence goes on along the minus strand of NC_088419.1, from coordinate 84,707,038 downwards.
TGGGCTCTCCATCACTCTCTCCTCTGTCAGGACTGCCTCTGTTTATCTGGGCTCTCCATCACTCTCTCCTCTGTCAGGACTGCCTCTGTTTATCTGGGCTCTCCATCACTCTCTCCTCTGTCAGGACTGCCTCTGTTCATCTGGGCTCTCCATCACTCTCTCCTCTGTCAGGACTGCCTCTGTTCATCTGGGCTCTCCATCACTCTCTCCTCTGTCAGGACTGCCTCTGTTCATCTGGGCTCTCCATCACTCTCTCCTCTGTCAGGACTGCCTCTGTTCATCTGGGCTCTCCATCACTCTCTCCACTGTCATGACTGCATCTGTTCATCTGGGCTCTCCATCACTCTCTCCTCTGTCAGGACTGCCTCTGTTCATCTGGGCTCTCCATCACTCTCTCCACTGTCAGGACTGCCTCTGTTCATCTGGGCTCTCCATCACTCTCTCCACTGTCAGGACTGTATCTGTTCATCTGGGCTCTCCATCACTCTCTCCTCTGTCAGGACTGCCTCTGTTCATCTGGGCTCTCCATCACTCTCTCCTCTGTCAGGACTGCCTCTGTTCATCTGGGCTCTCCATCACTCTCTCTTCTGTCAGGACTTACTCTGTTTATCTGGGCTCTCCATCACTCTCTCCTCTGTCAGGACTGCCTCTGTTTATCTGGGCTCTCCATCACTCTCTCCTCAGACTGCCTCTGTTCATCTGGGCACTCCATCACTCTCTCCTCTGTCAGGACTGCCTCTGTTCATCTGGGCTCTCCATCACTCTCTCCTCTGTCAGGACTTACTCTGTTTATCTGGGCTCTCCATCACTCTCTCCTCTGTCAGGACTGCCTCTGTTTATCTGGGCTCTCCATCACTCTCTCCTCTGTCAGGACTGCCTCTGTTCATCTGGGCTCTCCATCACTCTCTCCTCTGTCAGGACTTACTCTGTTTATCTGGGCTCTCCTCTGTCAGGACTTACTCTGTTTATCTGGGCTCTCCATCACTCTCTCCTCTGTCAGGACTGCCTCTGTTTATCTGGGCTCTCCATCACTCTCTCCTCTGTCAGGACTGCCTCTGTTCATCTGGGCTCTCCATCACTCTCTCCTCTGTCAGGACTTACTCTGTTTATCTGGGCTCTCCATCACTCTCTCCTCTGTCAGGACTGCCTCTGTTTATCTGGGCTCTCCATCACTCTCTCCTCTGTCAGGACTGCCTCTGTTCATCTGGGCTCTCCATCACTCTCTCCTCTGTCAGGACTTACTCTGTTTATCTGGGCTCTCCATCACTCTCTCCTCTGTCAGGACTGCCTCTGTTCATCTGGGCTCTCCATCACTCTCTCCTCTGTCAGGACTTACTCTGTTTATCTGGGCTCTCTATCACTCTCTCCTCTGTCAGGACTGCCTCTGTTCATCTGGGCTCTCCATCACTCTCTCCTCTGTCAGGACAGCCTCTGTTCATCTGGGCTCTCCATCACTCTCTCCTCTGTCAGGACTGACTCTGTTTATCTGGGCTCTCCATCACTCTCTCCTCTGTCAGGACTGCCTCTGTTCATCTGGGCTCTCCATCACTCTCTCCTCTGTCAGGACTTACTCTGTTTATCTGGGCTCTCCATCACTCTCTCCTCTGTCAGGACTGCCTCTGTTTATCTGGGCTCTCCATCACTCTCTCCTCTGTCAGGACTGCCTCTGTTCATCTGGGCTCTCCATCACTCTCTCCTCTGTCAGGTCTTACTCTGTTTATCTGGGCTCTCCATCACTCTCTCCTCTGTCAGGACTGCCTCTGTTCATCTGGGCTCTCCATCACTCTCTCCTCTGTCAGGACTGCCTCTGTTCATCTGGGCTCTCCATCACTCTCTCTTCTGTCAGGACTTACTCTGTTTATCTGGGCTCTCCATCACTCTCTCCTCTGTCAGGACAGCCTCTGTTTATCTGGGCTCTCCATCACTCTCTCCTCAGACTGCCTCTGTTCATCTGGGCACTCCATCACTCTCTCCTCTGTCAGGACTGCCTCTGTTCATCTGGGCTCTCCATCACTCTCTCCTCTGTCAGGACTTACTCTGTTTATCTGGGCTCTCCATCACTCTCTCCTCTGTCAGGACTGCCTCTGTTTATCTGGGCTCTCCATCACTCTCTCCTCTGTCAGGACTGCCTCTGTTCATCTGGGCTCTCCATCACTCTCTCCTCTGTCAGGACTTACTCTGTTTATCTGGGCTCTCCATCACTCTCTCCTCTGTCAGGACTTACTCTGTTTATCTGGGCTCTCCATCACTCTCTCCTCTGTCAGGACTGCCTCTGTTTATCTGGGCTCTCCATCACTCTCTCCTCTGTCAGGACTGCCTCTGTTCATCTGGGCTCTCCATCACTCTCTCCTCTGTCAGGACTTACTCTGTTTATCTGGGCTCTCCATCACTCTCTCCTCTGTCAGGACTGCCTCTGTTCATCTGGGCTCTCCATCACTCTCTCCTCTGTCAGGACTTACTCTGTTTATCTGGGCTCTCCATCACTCTCTCCTCTGTCAGGACTGCCTCTGTTCATCTGGGCTCTCCATCACTCTCTCCTCTGTCAGGACAGCCTCTGTTCATCTGGGCTCTCCATCACTCTCTCCTCTGTCAGGACTGACTCTGTTTATCTGGGCTCTCCATCACTCTCTCCTCTGTCAGGACTGCCTCTGTTCATCTGGGCTCTCCATCACTCTCTCCCTCTGTCAGGACTTACTCTGTTTATCTGGGCTCTCCATCACTCTCTCCTCTGTCAGGACTGCCTCTGTTCATCTGGGCTCTCCATCACTCTCTCTTCTGTCAGGACTTACTCTGTTTATCTGGGCTCTCCATCACTCTCTCCTCTGTCAGGACAGCCTCTGTTTATCTGGGCTCTCCATCACTCTCTCCTCAGACTGCCTCTGTTCATCTGGGCACTCCATCACTCTCTCCTCTGTCAGGACTGCCTCTGTTCATCTGGGCTCTCCATCACTCTCTCCTCTGTCAGGACTTACTCTGTTTATCTGGGCTCTCCATCACTCTCTCCTCTGTCAGGACTGCCTCTGTTTATCTGGGCTCTCCATCACTCTCTCCTCTGTCAGGACTGCCTCTGTTCATCTGGGCTCTCCATCACTCTCTCCTCTGTCAGGACTTACTCTGTTTATCTGGGCTCTCCATCACTCTCTCCTCTGTCAGGACTTACTCTGTTTATCTGGGCTCTCCATCACTCTCTCCTCTGTCAGGACTGCCTCTGTTTATCTGGGCTCTCCATCACTCTCTCCTCTGTCAGGACTGCCTCTGTTCATCTGGGCTCTCCATCACTCTCTCCTCTGTCAGGACTTACTCTGTTTATCTGGGCTCTCCATCACTCTCTCCTCTGTCAGGACTGCCTCTGTTCATCTGGGCTCTCCATCACTCTCTCCTCTGTCAGGACTTACTCTGTTTATCTGGGCTCTCCATCACTCTCTCCTCTGTCAGGACTGCCTCTGTTCATCTGGGCTCTCCATCACTCTCTCCTCTGTCAGGACAGCCTCTGTTCATCTGGGCTCTCCATCACTCTCTCCTCTGTCAGGACTGACTCTGTTTATCTGGGCTCTCCATCACTCTCTCCTCTGTCAGGACTGCCTCTGTTCATCTGGGCTCTCCATCACTCTCTCCTCTGTCAGGACTTACTCTGTTTATCTGGGCTCTCCATCACTCTCTCCTCTGTCAGGACTGCCTCTGTTTATCTGGGCTCTCCATCACTCTCTCCTCTGTCAGGACTGCCTCTGTTCATCTGGGCACTCCATCACTCTCTCCTCTGTCAGGACTGCCTCTGTTCATCTGGGCTCTCCATCACTCTCTCCTCTGTCAGGACTGCCTCTGTTCATCTGGGCTCTCCATCACTCTCTCCTCTGTCAGGACTTACTCTGTTTATCTGGGCTCTCCATCACTCTCTCCTCTGTCAGGACTGCCTCTGTTCATCTGGGCTCTCCATCACTCTCTCCTCTGTCAGGACTTACTCTGTTTATCTGGGCTCTCCATCACTCTCTCCTCTGTCAGGACTGCCTCTGTTCATCTGGGCTCTCCATCACTCTCTCCTCTGTCAGGACTTACTCTGTTTATCTGGGCTCTCCATCACTCTCTCCTCTGTCAGGACTGCCTCTGTTCATCTGGGCTCTCCATCACTCTCTCTTCTGTCAGGACTTACTCTGTTTATCTGGGCTCTCCATCACTCTCTCCTCTGTCAGGACAGCCTCTGTTTATCTGGGCTCTCCATCACTCTCTCCTCAGACTGCCTCTGTTCATCTGGGCACTCCATCACTCTCTCCTCTGTCAGGACTGCCTCTGTTCATCTGGGCTCTCCATCACTCTCTCCTCTGTCAGGACTTACTCTGTTTATCTGGGCTCTCCATCACTCTCTCCTCTGTCAGGACTGCCTCTGTTTATCTGGGCTCTCCATCACTCTCTCCTCTGTCAGGACTGCCTCTGTTCATCTGGGCTCTCCATCACTCTCTCCTCTGTCAGGACTTACTCTGTTTATCTGGGCTCTCCATCACTCTCTCCTCTGTCAGGACTTACTCTGTTTATCTGGGCTCTCCATCACTCTCTCCTCTGTCAGGACTGCCTCTGTTTATCTGGGCTCTCCATCACTCTCTCCTCTGTCAGGACTGCCTCTGTTCATCTGGGCTCTCCATCACTCTCTCCTCTGTCAGGACTTACTCTGTTTATCTGGGCTCTCCATCACTCTCTCCTCTGTCAGGACTGCCTCTGTTCATCTGGGCTCTCCATCACTCTCTCCTCTGTCAGGACTTACTCTGTTTATCTGGGCTCTCCATCACTCTCTCCTCTGTCAGGACTGCCTCTGTTCATCTGGGCTCTCCATCACTCTCTCCTCTGTCAGGACAGCCTCTGTTCATCTGGGCTCTCCATCACTCTCTCCTCTGTCAGGACTGACTCTGTTTATCTGGGCTCTCCATCACTCTCTCCTCTGTCAGGACTGCCTCTGTTCATCTGGGCTCTCCATCACTCTCTCCTCTGTCAGGACTTACTCTGTTTATCTGGGCTCTCCATCACTCTCTCCTCTGTCAGGACTGCCTCTGTTTATCTGGGCTCTCCATCACTCTCTCCTCTGTCAGGACTGCCTCTGTTCATCTGGGCACTCCATCACTCTCTCCTCTGTCAGGACTGCCTCTGTTCATCTGGGCTCTCCATCACTCTCTCCTCTGTCAGGACTGCCTCTGTTCATCTGGGCTCTCCATCACTCTCTCCTCTGTCAGGACTTACTCTGTTTATCTGGGCTCTCCATCACTCTCTCCTCTGTCAGGACTGCCTCTGTTCATCTGGGCTCTCCATCACTCTCTCCTCTGTCAGGACTTACTCTGTTTATCTGGGCTCTCCATCACTCTCTCCTCTGTCAGGACTGCCTCTGTTCATCTGGGCTCTCCATCACTCTCTCCTCTGTCAGGACAGCCTCTGTTCATCTGGGCTCTCCATCACTCTCTCCTCTGTCAGGACTTACTCTGTTTATCTGGGCTCTCCATCACTCTCTCCTCTGTCAGGACTGCCTCTGTTCATCTGGAATCTCCCTGGTGTGGCCAGGGATATGGCTTGGGCGTGGCCAGGGATATGGCTTGGGCGTGGCCAGGGATATGGCTTGGGCGTGGCCAGGGATATGGCTTTGGCGTGGCCAGGGATATGGCTTGGCCGTGGCCAGGGATATGGCTTGGGCGTGGCCAGGGATATGGCTTGGGCGTGGCCAGGGATATGGCTTGGGCGTGGCCAGGGATATGGCTTGGGCGTGGCCAGGGATATGGCTTTGGCGTGGCCAGGGATATGGCTTGGGCGTGGCCAGGGATATGGCTTGGGTGTGGCCAGGGATATGGCTTGGGCGTGGCCAGGGATATGGCTTCGGCGTGGCCAGGGATATGGCTTGGGCGTGGCCAGGGATATGTATTGGGTGTGGCCAGGGATATGGCTTGGGCGTGGCCAGGGATATGGCTTGGGCGTGGCCAGGGATATGGCTTGGGCGTGGCCAGGGATATGGCTTGGGCGTGGCCAGGGATATGGCTTGGGCGTGGCCAGTTCGCTGACTGCTCAACTTATGTAACTTGAGGATTTTCCTGAAAATTAAAGTGATTTGAGTATATATGAAATGTGGGAAGTGAAAACTTTGGCAGAGGATTTAGTTTTGTTTACCCTCATAGGGGAGAAGAATCAATCTATGTTTTGAAAACAGAATGCTTTCCCATCCGAGCAATTGTGTATTAGAAATCAATTAATATGCTCAGTGCCTTGATTTGAATTTGAATGTAAGTGTGTGTGTGCCTGCATGTCCGTGTGTGTGTGAGGGTGGGTTGGGTGGGTGGATGTGTATGTGTGCCTGCATGTCCGTGTGTCCGTGTGTGTGTGGATGTGTGAGGGTGGGTTGGGTGGGTGGATGTGTGTGTGTGCATGTGTGTGTCTGCATGTTCGTGTGTGTGTGGATGTGTGAGGGTGGGTTGGGTGGGTGGATGTGTGTGTGTGTGCATGTGTGTGTCTGCATGTCCGTGTGTGTGTGAGGGTGGGTTGGGTGGGTGGATGTGTGTGTGCATGTGTGTGCCTGCATGTCCGTGTGTGTGTGAGGGTGGGTTGGGTGGGTGTGTGTGTGCATGTGTGTGCCTGCATGTCCGTGTGTGTGTGAGGGTGGGTTGGGTGGGTGGGTGGATGTGTGTGTGTGCCTGCATGTCCGTGTGTGTGTGGGTGGATGTGTGTGTGTGTGTGCTCAGGCTCCTTGTCTCCCATCATCTTTAACATGACTCTATTTTGGGATGTTCTGCATGGTAAACATTATGAAGTATTGTGGAGTGTCTTATGCATTTTTATTTGGATGCACAAAATAAAAACTACTACATCTTTAAAGGACAGAGTTCATTTTCAGATGAGTATATAATGAAGCCTCTAAATGATCTCTTTATAGCAAAAAGACACCAGCCCAGATATTCAGTTACATGTCAATATCACTCAATTAATTAACATATTCTGGTCCAATGTTTTAATTATCACGTATTTTTGCCTTCCACAGAGTCAATTATCCACAGATATCAAACACTTGACTTGAACTAAACATCTTAGTCAACAGCCATAAGAAACATCCAGATACAAGCTGTCTATCTGATTACTCATATAAACCAGAGCACTGAGGAGAAAGTATTACAGATTTGCCCACAGGGGTATCAAATCTGCTGCATTGTCACATAAGATAGGATAGTAGTAGGCTGGCAAGGCAAGCAGTTGATCTTGTTTTCCTAATAAAGACATTTGTCTTGTAGGCAGCGTTCTCCTGACATGATAAATGCATCTACAATCAATGATTATTCACTGTAAGTGAATTAGCCTGTTGGTTGGTTGCTGAGAATAGATTTTCCTCTTTAGATGACATTGATAAAATCCAATATTTTATAGTAACACTTAATCCTGGTTAATGTGTTCATTGCTGAGGAAGCAGAGGATGTTATGTTAAAGTCAGTGTGTGTGTTTGTGTATGTGTGTGTGCATCGTTTGGTCTTTGTGTGTGTGTGTTTATGTATGTGTGTGTGCATCGTTTGGTGTTTGTGTGTGTGTGTTTATGTATGTGTGTGTGCATCGTTTGGTCTTTGTGTGTGTGTGTTTATGTATGTGTGTGTGCATCGTTTGGTGTTTGTGTGTGTGTGTTTATGTATGTGTGTGTGCATCGTTTGGTGTTTGTGTGTGTGTGTGTGTTTGTGTATGTGTGTGTGCATCGTTTGGTGTTTGTGTGTGTGCGTTTGTGTATGTGTGTGTGCATTGTTTGGTGTTTGTGTGTGTGCGTGTGTGTGTGTGTGTGTGTGTGTGTGTGTGTGTGTTGTGTATGTGTGTGTGCATCGTTTGGTGTTTGTGTGTGTGTGTGTTTGTGTATGTGTGTGTGCATCGTTTGGTGTTTGTGTGTGTGTGTTTGTGTATGTGTATGTGTGTGTGCATCGTTTGGTGTTTGTGTGTGTGTGTGTTTGTGTATGTGTGTGCGCATCGTTTGGTGTTTGTGTGTGCGTGTTTGTGTATGTGTGTGTGCATCGTTTGGTGTTTGTGTGTGTGCGTTTGTGTATGTGTGTGTGCATTGTTTGGTGTTTGTGTGTGTGTGTGTGTGTGTGTTTGTGTATGTGTGTGTGCATCGTTTGGTGTTTGTGTGTGTGTGTTTGTGTATGTGTGTGTGCATCGTTTGGTGTTTGTGTGTGTGCGTTTGTGTATGTGTGTGTGCATCGTTTGGTGTTTGTGTGTGTGTGTGTTTGTGTATGTGTGTGTGCATCGTTTGGTGTTTGTGTGTGCGTTTGTGTGTGCATGTGTGCATTTGATGTGTGTGTGTGCATTTGGAGTGTGTATGTGCATTTGGTGTGTGTGCATTTGGTGTGTGTGTGTGTGCATTTGGTGTGTGTGTGTGCATTTGGTGTGTGTGAGCGAGTCTGGGTGTGTCTCTACATCCGTGCTTGTGAGTGTAAATGTGCACATAGAGTGCCCGTCATGTCTGTGTTGTAGTAGTGATGACATCATCCTGCAGGGCATTGAGGATAACACACATCCTGCCTTGTCTCAGATCTGTTTGTGCTGTCTTCCTAAATACTATGATCATTGCGTAGAACAGATCAGGGACCAGAGCTAATTTTCTACTAGCTGTTTTCATGTTGTTACATTTCAGAGCATATGGGCCATTAAGTAACTTGTGTCTCAGTGTGGTTATTTGGCCAGTGAGTGTTGCTGCAGCTGTGTAATGGTATTACTACTAAACGAGCCAGTCAGCCTAGCTGCTGAAGAGCAGTCGGAGACCTCTGGGCCTGCAGGACAGATGTCTCCAGCAGTTAACAGCTCCACACTGATGACAGCTCTTAATTTGTCATGTTTTTATCCACTAAACACAGAGGGGCGAGTTGACGGCCATGCTTGGAGCTAAGGGCTAGCTATTCATTTCAATTACAGTACGGGGAGCGTAATGGATGTGTCACCAGACAGTCACATGATCCGGCCAATGAGAGGCCACCCGTGTTAATTGGCAGTTAGAGAACCTGTCAATCATCTGGGGGTTCCGGAAGGCTGAGTGAACCTCATTTGCATATTCCATTCCATGAAGGCTGCTCTAGTCAGCCAATCCAGAGGCTGCTTTTACAGTCATGTGTCTCATTGTGTTGTGATGACGTCACCCGAGAACCCCATTTTTCCCTGTCTCGCCCGTCCTCTGCTCTGTCAAGTAGCCTCATATCCTGGGCAGTAGTCGAAGGGCCGGCCTGGTAATTTAGAGGGGGTTCTAATAACAGTCTGTCATTGGACTGAGTGGGGTCCATTCTTTGGGCTTTTTACTCTGGGTAAATGCAGTACAGGTGGGAGGAGAGGAGACAAGGGGGGTGGACCGACTCCTGGAGAGGAGGGGGTGTCTAGGAGCAGAGGGTGTGTGTGAAAGAACAGTGTTTTTGTGGAAGCAGAGTTTGTGTATGTGTGTGTCTGTCTATGTCTGTGGTTTTGTGCATACCTGTGTCAATCATCAATCCAATGTATTTTATATATCCCTTTTCATGTGTGCCTGTGTGTGTGCCTGTGTTTGTGCCTGTGTTTGTGCCTGTGTGTGTGCCTGTGTGTGCCTGTGTTTGTGCCTGTGTTTGTGCCTGTGTTTGTGCCTGTGTTTGTGCCTGTGTGTGTGCCTGTGTTTGTGCCTGTGTGTGTGCCTGTGTTTGTGCCTGTGTGTGTGCCTGTGTGTGCCTGTGTGTGTGCCTGTGTGTGTGCCTGTGTTTGTGCCTGTGTGTGTGCCTGTGTTTGTGGCTGTGTTTGTGCCTGTGTGTGTGCCTGTGTGTGTGCCTGTGTGTGTGCCTGTGTTTGTGCCTGTGTGTGTGCCTGTGTGTGTGCCTGTGTTTGTGCCTGTGTGTGTGCCTGTGTTTGTGCCTGTGTGTGTGCCTGTGTTTGTGCCTGTGTTTGTGCCTGTGTGTGTGCCTGTGTGTGTGCCTGTGTTTGTGCCTGTGTGTGTGCCTGTGTTTGTGCCTGTGTTTGTGCCTGTGTGTGTGCCTGTGTGTGTGTGTGTTATTAGTCCATGGCATGGTGCATGCAGATGCAAATTGGGCCCCATCTCTGATTTGGCAACAAAAGCGCCTGTCTGTCTCTATGTCTGTCTGATGCGTCTGAATGAAAGATGGCACAGTCTCTTTCCCCCCAGAGACTTCCTTCACTGTCTGTCTGTCACTCCCCCAATAACACATTTATCTCTCCCCCCGACAATGTCTTATTGGGACATGCATCTGTCTGTACTGTGTACTACCAACCCTGTAGTAGACTGAGCCAATCTACAGGAACTAGGACTGTATGTATAATCCTTCCCAGACAGCAGCCTATTCAAATGAAGATGTTTTCCTTTTCCCCCACGGCCCTCCAAATCACATCAGCATCTCCTAGTATTATTCTGAGTGAAGGAGAGGAGAGAGAAAACCCACTGTGACAGAGGGAGTGGGAGAGGAGAAAATAAACTCCACCATGAGAGAGACAGAGAGGAACATCACCATGAGAGAAAGAGATAGAAACATCACCTTGACAGAGAAGAGAGAGGAGATAGAAACATCACCATGAGAGGGAAAGAGAGAGAAGATAGAAGCATCACCTTGACAGAGAAAGAGAGAGAAGAGAGGAGAGAGATAGAAACATCACATTGACAGAGAAAGAGAGAGGAGAGAGGAGAGAGATAGAAACATCACCTTGACAGAGAAAGAGAGAGGAGATAGAAACATCACCATGAGAGAGAGAGAGACATCACCATGACAGAGAAAGAGAGAGGAGATAGAAACATCACCATAACAGAGAAAGAGTGAGAGAGAGGGGAGACAGAAACATCACCATAACAGAGAAAGAGAAAGGAGATAGAAACATCAACCATGAGAGAGAGAGAGAGAGACATCACCATCACAGTGAGAGAGAGAGAGAGCGAGAGAGACATCACCATGACAGAGAGGGAGATATCACCATGACAAAGAGGGAGACATCACCATGACAGAGAGGGAGATATCACCATGACAGAGAGAGAGAGAAAAAAACATCACTATGACAGAGAGAGATAAAAACATCACCATGACAGAGAGAGAGAGAGAAACATCACCATGACAGAGAGAGAGAGAGAGAGACATCACCATGACAGAGAGAGAGAGAGAGACATCACCATGACAGGGAGAGAGAAAAATATCACCATGACAAAGAGAGAGAGACATCACCATGACAGAGAGAGATATCACCATGACAGAGAGAGAGAGACATCACCATGACAGAGAGAGAGAGAGAGACATCACCATGACAGAGAGAGAAAAAACATCACAATGACAGAGAGAGAGAAAAACATCACCATGACAGAGAGAGAGAAAATCATCACCATGACAGAGAGAGACATCACCATGACAGAGAGAGAGAGACATCACCATGACAGAGAGAGAGAGACATCACCATGACAGAAAGAGAGAGAGACATCACCATGACAGAGAGAGAAAAAACATAACCATGACAAAGAGAGAGACATCACCATGACAGAGAGAGAGAGAGAGAGCGAGAGAGACATCACCATGACAGAGAGGGAGATATCACCATGACAGAGAGAGAGAGAAAAAAACATCACTATGACAGAGAGAGATAAAAACATCACCATGACAGAGAGAGAGAGAGAAACATCACCATGACAGAGAGAGAGAGAGAGAGAGAGACATCACCATGACAGAGAGAGAGAGAGAGACATCACCATGACAGAGAGAGAGAGAGACATCACCATGACAGGGAGAGAGAAAAATATCACCATGACAAAGAGAGAGAGACATCACCATGACAGAGAGAGATATCACCATGACAGAGAGAGATATCACCATGACAGAGAGAGAAAAAACATCACAATGACAGAGAGAGAGAAAAACATCACCATGACAGAGAGAGAGAAAATCATCACCATGACAGAGAGAGACATCACCATGACAGAGAGAGAGAGACATCACCATGACAGAGAGAGAGAGACATCACCATGACAGAGAGAGAGAGAGAGATAACCATGACAGAGAGAGAAAAAACATCACCATGACAAAGAGAGAGACATCACCATGACAGAGAGAGAGAGACATCACCATGACAAAGAGAGAGAGACATCACCATGTCAAAGAGAGAGAGACATCACCATGACAGAGAGAGAGAAAAACATCACCATGACAAAGAGAGAGAGACATCACCATGACAGAGAGAGAGAGACATCACCATGACAAAGAGAGAGACATCACCATGACAGAGAGAGCGACAAACATCACCATGACAAAGAGAGAGAGACATCACCATGACAGAGAGAGAGAAAAACATCACCATGACAAAGAGAGAGAAAAACATCACCATGACAGAGAGAGAGAGACATCACCATGACAGAGAGAGAGAAAAACATCACCATGACAAAGAGAGAGAGACATCACCATGACAAAGAGAGAGAGACATCACCATGACAAAGAGAGAGAGACATCACCATGACAGAGAGAGAGAGACATCACCATGACAAAGAGAGAGAGACATTGCCATGACAGAGAGAGAGAAAAACATCACCATGACAAAGAGAGAGAGACATCACCATGACAGAGAGAGGCCTACAGCAGCACCTAGATCTTATGCACAGATTCTGTCAGACCTGGGCCCTGACAGTAAATCTCAGTAAGACCAAAATAATGGTGTTACAAAAAAGGTCCAGTCACCAGGACCACAAATTCAAATTCCATCTAGACACTGTTGCCCTAGAGCACACAAAAAACGATACATACCTTGGCCTAAACATCAGTGCCACAGGTAACTTCCACAAAGCTGTGAACGATCTGAGAGACAAGGCAAGAAGGGCATTCTATGCCATCAAAAGAAACATAAATTTCAACATACCAATTAGGATTTGGCTAAAAATACTTGAATCAGTCATAGAGCCCATTGCCCTTTATGGTTGTGAGGTCTGGGGTCCGCTCACCAACCAAGACTTCACAAAATGGGACAAACACCAAATTGAGACTCTGCACGCAGAATTCTGCAAAAATATCCTCCGTGTACAACATAAAACACCAAATAATGCATGCAGAGCAGAATTAGGCCGATACCCACTAATTATCAAAATCCAGAAAAGAGCCGTTAAATTCTATAACCACCTAAAAGGAAGCGATTCCCAAACCTTCCATAACAAAGCCATCACCTACAGAGAGATTAACCTGGAGAAGAGTCCCCTAAGCAAGCTGGTCCTGGGGCTCTGTTCACAAACACAAACACACCCTACAGAGCCCCAGGACAGCAGCACAATTAGACCCAACCAAATCATGAGAAAACAAAAAGATAATTACTTGACATATTGGAAAGAATTAACAAAAAAACAGAGCAAACTAGAATGCTATTTGGCCCTACACAGAGAGTACACAGCGGCAGAATACCTGACCACTGTGACTGACCCAAAATTAAGGAAAGCTTTGACTATGTACAGACTCAGTGAGCATAGCCTTGCTATTGAGAAAGGCCGCCGTAGGCAGACATGGCTCTCAAGAGAAGACAGGCTATGTGCTCACTGCCCACAAAATGAGGTGGAAACTGAGCTGCACTTCCTAACCTCCTGCCCAATGTATGACCATATTAGAGATACATATTTCCCCCAGATCACACAGATCCACAAAGAATTTGAAAACAAATCCAATTTTGAAAAACTCCCATATCTACTGGGTGAAATTCCACAGTGTGCCATCACAGCAGCAAGATTTGTGACCTGTTGCCACGAGAAAAGGGCAACCAGTGAAGAACAAACACCATTGTAAATACAACCCATATTTATGCTTATTTATTTTATCTTGTGTCCTTTAACTATTTGTACATTGTATATATATATATATAATATGACATTTGTAATGTCTTTACTGTTTTGAAACTTCTGTATGTGTAATGTTTACTGTTCATTTTTGTTGTTTTTCACCTTATATATTCACTTTGTATGTTGTCTACCTCACTTGCTTTGGCAATGTTAACACATGTTTCCCATGCCAATAAAGCCCTTGAATTGAATTGAATTGAGAGAAAAACATCACCATGACAAAGAGAGAGAGACATCACCATGACAGAGAAAAATGTCCTCCTGTGTGCTACCTATATCCCCCCACTAGAATCCCCATATTTTAATGAAGACAGCTTCTCCATCCTGGAGGGGGAAATCAATCATTTCCAGGCCCAGGGACATGTACTAGTCTGTGTCGACCTAAATGCCAGAACCGGACAAGAACCTGACACCCTCAGCACACAGGGGGACAAACACCTGCCTGGAGGTGACAGCATTCCCTCCCACATATGCCCCCCTAGGCACAACTATGACAACATAACCAACAAAAACGGGTCACAACTCCTGCAGCTCTGTCGCACGCTGGGTATGTACATAGTCAATGGTAGGCTTTGAGGGGACTCCTATGGTAGGTACACCTATAGCTCATCTCTTGGCAGTAGTACTGTTGACTACTTTATCACTGACCTCAACCCAGAGTCTCTCAGAGCGTTCACAGTCAGCCCACTGACACCCCTATCAGACCACAGCAAAATCACAGTCTACTTAAACAGAGCAATACTCAATCATGAGGCATCAAAGCCAAAGGAACTGAGTAACATTAAGAAATGCTATAGATGGAAGGAATGCAGTTTGGAAACCTACCAAAAAACGAATTAGGCAACAACAAATTCAATCCCTTTTAGACAATTTCCTGGGTAAAACGTTCCACTGTAATAGTGAAGGTGTAAACTTGGCAGTAGAAAATCTTAACAGTATATTTGACCTCTCAGCTTCCCTATCAAATCTAAAAATCTCAAATAGAAAACCGAAGAAAATTAACAACAATGATAAATGGTTTGATGAAGAATGCAAAAATCTAAGAAAGAAATTGAGAAACCTGTCCAACCCAAAACATAGAGACCCGGAAAACCTGAGTCTACGCCTTCACTATGGTGAATCACTAAAACAATACACAAATACACTACGGAAAAAGAAGGAACAGCATGTCAGAAATCAGCTCAATGCAATTGAAGAATCCATAGACTCTAACCACTTCTGGGAAAATTGGAAAACACTAAACAAACAACAACATGAAGAATTATCTATCCAAAATGGAGATGTATGGGTAAACCACTTCTCCAATCTTTTTGGCTCTATAACAAAGAATAAAGAGCAAAAACATATACATGATCAAATACAGATCTTAGAATCAACTATTAAAGACTACCAGAACCCACTGGATTCTCCAATTACATTGAATGAGTTACAGGACAAAATAAAAACCCTCCAACCCAAAAAAGGCATGTGGTGTTGATGGTATCCTCAATGAAATGATCAAATATACAGACAACAAATTCCAATTGGCTATACTAAAACTCTTTAACATCATCCTTAGCTCTGGCATCTTCCCCAATATTTGGAACCAAGGACTGATCACCCCAATCCACAAAAGTGGAGACAAATTTGACCCCAATAACTACCGTGGAATATGCGTCAACAGTAACCTTGGGAAAATCCTCTGCATTATCATTAACAGCAGACTCGTACATTTCCTCAATGAAAACAATGTACTGAGCAAATGTCAAATTGGCTTTTTACCAAATTACCGTACAACAGACCATGTATTCACGCTGCACACCCTAATTGACAACCAAACAAACAAAAACAAAGGCAAAGTCTTCTCATGCTTTGTTGATTTCCAAAAAGCCTTCGACTCAATTTGGCATGAGGGTCTGCTATACAAACAGATGGAAAGTGGTGTTGGGGGTAAAACATACAACATTATAAAATCCATGTACACAAACAACAAGTGTGCGGTTAAAATTGGCAAAAAACACACACATTTCTTCACACAGGGTCGTGGGGTTAGACAGGGATGCAGCTTAAGCCCCACCCTCTTCAACATATATATCAACGAACGGCACTAGAAAAGTCTGCAGCACCCGGCCTCACCCTACTAGAATCCGAAGTCAAATGTCTGCTGTTTGCTGATGATCTGGTGCTTCTGTCACCAACCAAGGAGGGCCTATAGCAGCACCTAGATCTTATGCACAGATTCTGTCAGACCTGGGCCCTGACAGTAAATCTCAGTAAGACCAAAATAATGGTGTTCCAAAAAAGGTCCAGTCACCAGGACCACAAATACAAATTCCATCTAGACACTGTTGCCCTAGAGCACACAAAAAAACTATACATACCTTGGCCTAAACATCAGTGCCACAGGTAACTTCCACAAAGCTGTGAACGATCTGAGAGACAAGGCAAGAAGGGCATTCTATGCCATCAAAAGGAACATAAATTTCAACATACCAATTAGGATTTGGCTAAAAATACTTGAATCAGTCATAGAGCCCATTGCCCTTTATGGTTGTGAGGTCTGGGGTCCGCTCACCAACCAAGACTTCACAAAATGGGACAAACACCAAATTGAGACTCTGCATGCAGAATTCTGCAAAAATTTCCTCCGTGTACAACGTAGAACACCAAATAATGCATGCAGAGCAGAATTAGGCCGATACCCACTAATTATCAAAATCCAGAAAAGAGCCGTTAAATTCTATAACCACCTAAAAGGAAGCGATTCCCAAACCTTCCATAACAAAGCCATCACCTACAGAGAGATTAACCTGGAGAAGAGTCCCCTAAGCAAGCTGGTCCTGGGGCTCTGTTCACAAACACAAACACACCCTACAGAGCCCCAGGACAGCAGCACAATTAGACCCAACCAAATCATGAGAAAACAAAAAGATAATTACTTGACATATTGGAAAGAATTAACAAAAAAACAGAGCAAACTAGAATGCTATTTGGCCCTACACAGAGAGTACACAGCGGCAGAATACCTGACCACTGTGACTGACCCAAAATTAAGGAAAGCTTTGACTATGTACAGACTCAGTGAGCATAGCCTTGCTATTGAGAAAGGCCGCCGTAGGCAGACATGGCTCTCAAGAGAAGACAGGCTATGTGCTCACTGCCCACAAAATGAGGTGGAAACTGAGCTGCACTTCCTAACCTCCTGAACAATGTATGACCATATTAGAGAGACATATTTCCCTCAGATTACACAGATCCACAAAGAATTCGAAAACAAATCCAATTTTGATAAACTCCCATATCTACTGGGTGAAATTCCACAGTGTGCCATCACAGCAGCAACATTTGTGACCTGTTGCCACGAGAAAAGGGCAACCAGTGAAGAACACACACCATTGTAAATACAACCCATATTTATGCTTATTTATTTTATCTTGTGTCCTTTAACCATTTGTACATTGTTAAAACACTGTATATATATAATATGACATTTGTAATGTCTTTATTGTTTTGAAACTTCTGTATGTGTAATGTTTACTGTTAATTTCTATTGTTTATTTCACTTTATATATTCACTTTATATATTATCTACCTCACTTGCTTTGGCAATGTTAACACATGTTTCCCATGCCAATAAAGCCCTTGAATTGAATGGAATTGAATTGACATCACCATGGCAGAGAGAGAGAAAAATATCACCGTGACAGACAGAGAGAGAGACATCACCACCACCAGCCTAGTGGTTAGAGTGTTGGACTAGTAACCGGAAGGTTGCAAGTTCAAACCCCTGAGCTGACAAGGTACAAATCTGTCGTTCTGCCCCTGAACAGGCAGTTAACCCACTGTTCCTAGGCCATCATTGGAAATAAGAATTTGTTCTTAACTGACTTGCCTAGTTAAATAAAGGTCAAATTAAAAAATTAAAAAATTAAAACAGAGAGAGAGAGAGACATCACCATGACAGAGAGAGAGAAAAATATCACCATGACAGAGAGAGAGAAAAATGTCACCATGACAGAGAGAAAGAGAGAGACATCACCATGACAGAGAGAGAGAGACATCACCATGACACAGAGAGAGAGAGACATCACCATGACAGAGAGAGAGACATCACCATGACAGAGAGATATCACCATGACAGAGAGAGAGAGAAAAATATCACCATGACAGAGAGAGAGAAAAATGTCACCATGACAGAGAGAAAGAGAGAGACATCACCATGACAGAGAGAGAGACATCACCATGACAGAGAGAGAGACATCACCATGACACAGAGAGAGAGAGAGACATCACCATGACAGAGAGAGAGAGAAAAAACATCACCATGACAGAGAGAGAGAAAAACATCACCATGACAGAGAGAGAAAAACATCACCATGACAGAGACAGACATCACCATGACAGAGAGAGAGACATCACCATGACAGAGAGAGAGACATTACCATGACTGAGAGAGAGAGAGAGAGACATTACCATGACTGAGAGAGACATCACCATGACAGAGAGAGGGAGAAACATCACCATGATAGAGAGAGAAAAACATCACCATGACAGAGAGAGAGAGATACATCACTATGACAGAGAGAGAGACATCAACATGAGAGAGAGAGACATCACCATGACAGAGAGAGAGAGAGATACATCACTATGACAGAGAGAGAGACATCACCATGACAGAGAGAGAGAGACATCACCATGACACACAGAGAGAGAGACATCACCATGACAGAGAGAGAGAGAGATATCACCATGACAGAGAGATATCACCATGACAGAGAGAGAGAGAAAAATGTCACCATGAAAGAGAGAGACATCACCATGACAGAGAGAGAGAGACATCACCATGACAGAGAGAGAGACATCACCATGACAGAGAGAGAGAGAAACATCACCATGACAGAGACAGACATCACCATGACAGAGAGAGAGACATCACCATGACAGAGAGAGAAAAACATCACCATGACAGAGACAGACATCACCATGACAGAGAGAGAGACATCACCATGACAGAGAGAGAGAGACATTACCATGACTGAGAGAGAGAGAGAGAGAGACATTACCATGACTGAGAGAGACATCACCATGATAGAGAGAGAAAAACATCACCATGACAGAGAGAGAGAGAGAGAGACATCACCATGACAGAGAGAGAGAGAGATACATCACTATGACAGAGAGAGAGACATCACCATGACAGAAAGAGAGAGAGAGAGACATCACCATGACAGAGAGAGTGAGACATCACCATGACAGAGAGAGAGAGAGACATCACCATGGCAGAGAGAGAGAAAAATATCACCATGACAGAGAGAGAGAGAATTCACCATGACAAAGAGTGATATCACCATGACAGAGAGAGAGAGAGAGACATCACCATGACAAAGAGCGATATCACCATGACAGAGAGAGAGACATCACCATGACGGAGAGAGAGAGAGAGAGAGACATCACCATGACAAGAGAGAGAGAGAGATACATCACTATGACAGAGAGAGAGAGACATCACCATGACAGAAAGAGAGAGACATCACCATGACAGAGTGAGAGAGAGAGAGACATCACCATGACAGAGAGAGAGAGAGAATTCACCATGACAAAGAGCGATATCACCATGACAGAGAGAGAGAGAGACATCACCATGACAGAGAGTGAGACATCACCATGACAGAGAGATAGAGACATCACCATGACAGAGAGAGAGAGAAACATCACCATGACAGAGAGAGAGAGAGACATCACCATGACAGAGAGAGAGACATCACCATGACAGAGAGAGAGACATCATCATGACAGAGATAGAGAGACATCACCGTGACAGAGGGAGAGAGAGAGACATCACCATGACAGAGAGAGAGACATCACCATGACAGAGAGAGAGAAAAATCACCATGAAGAGAGAGAGAAACATCACCATGACAGAGAGAGAGAAAAATATCACCATGACAGAGAGCGAGAAAAATATCACCATGACAGAGAGAAAGAGAGAGACATCACCATGACAGAGAGAGAGAGACATCACCATGACACAGAGAGAGAGAGACATCACCATGACAGAGAGAGAGAGAGACATCACCATGACACAGAGAGAGAGAGACATCACCATGACAGAGAGAGAGAGAGACATCACCATGACAGAGTGAGAGAGAGAGAGACATCACCATGACAGAGAGAGAGAGAGAATTCACCATGACAAAGAGCGATATCACCATGACAGAGAGAGAGAGAGACATCACCATGACAGAGAGTGAGACATCACCATGACAGAGAGATAGAGACATCACCATGACAGAGAGAGAGAAAAACATCACCATGACAGAGAGAGAGAGAGACATCACCATGACAGAGAGAGAGACATCACCATGACAGAGAGAGAGACATCATCATGACAGAGATAGAGAGACATCACCGTGACAGAGGAGAGAGAGAGATCACCATGACAGAGAGACATCACCATGACAGAGAGAGAGAAAAATATCACCATGAAAGAGAGAGAGAGAGACATCACCATGACAGAGAGAGAGAAAATATCACCATGACAGAGAGAGAAAAAATATCACCATGACAGAGAGAAAGAGAGACATCACCATGACAGAGAGAGAGAGAGACATCACCATGACACAGAGAGAGAGAGAGACATCACCATGACAGAGAGAGAGAGACATCACCATGACAGAGAGAGAGACATCACCATGACAGAGAGAGAGAGAGACATCACCATGACAGAGAGAGAGAGTCACCATGACAGAGAGAGAGAGAAAAAACATCACCATGACAGAGAGAGAGAGAGACATCACCATGACAGAGAGAGAGAAAAGAGAGAGACATCACCATGACAGAGAGAGAGAGACATCACCATGACAGAGAGAGAGACATCAGCGATGAGAGAGAGAGAGAGACAGAGAGAGAAAACATCACCATGACAGAGAGAGAGAGAAACATCACCATGACAGAAGAGAGAGAGAGACATCACCATGACAAGAGAGAGAGAGAGATCATCACATGACAGAGAGAGAGACATCACCATGACAGAAAGAGAGACATCACCATGACAGAGTGAGAGAGAGACATCAGAGACAAAGAGAGAGAGACATCACCATGACAGAGAGAGAGAGAGATTCACATGACAAAGAGATATCACCATGACAGAGACATCACCATGACAGAGAGAGAGAGACATCACCATGACAGAGAGAGAGACATCACCATGACAGAGAGAGAGACATCATCATGACAGAGATAGAGAGACATCACCATGACAGAGGGAGAGAGAGACATCACCATGACAGAGAGAGACATCACCATGACAAAGAGAGAAAAAATCACCATGACAGAGAGAGAGAAAAATATCACCATGACAGAGAGAGAGAGAGACATCACCATGACAGAGAGAGAGAGACATCACCATGACACAGAGAGAGAGACATCACCATGACAGACAGAGAGAGACCATGACAAAGAGAGAGACATCACCATGACAGAGAGAGAGAGAGACATCACCATGACAGAGTGAGAGAGAGACATCACCATGACAGAAGAGAGAGAGACATCACCATGACAAAGAGCGATATCACCATGACAGAGAGAGAGACATCACCATGACAGAAGTGAGACATCACCATGACAGAGAGATAGAGACATCACCAT
This sequence comes from Oncorhynchus nerka, assembly GCF_034236695.1. NCBI lineage: Eukaryota > Metazoa > Chordata > Actinopteri > Salmoniformes > Salmonidae > Oncorhynchus > Oncorhynchus nerka. The sequence goes on along the minus strand of NC_088419.1, from coordinate 84,685,614 downwards.
GACAGAGAGAGAGAAAAACATCACCATGACAGAGAGAGAGAGAGACATCACCATGACAGAGAGAGAGACATCACCATGACAGAGAGAGAGACATCATCATGACAGAGATAGAGAGACATCACCGTGACAGAGGGAGAGAGAGAGACATCACCATGACAGAGAGAGAGACATCACCATGACATAGAGAGAGAAAAATATCACCATGAAAGAGAGAGAGAGACATCACCATGACAGAGAGAGAGAAAAATATCACCATGACAGAGAGCGAGAAAAATATCACCATGACAGAGAGAAAGAGAGAGACATCACCATGACAGAGAGAGAGAGACATCACCATGACACAGAGAGAGAGAGACATCACCATGACAGAGAGAGAGAGAGACATCACCATGACACAGAGAGAGAGAGACATCACCATGACAGAGAGAGAGAGAGACATCACCATGACAGAGAGATGTCACCATGACAGAGAGAGAGAGAAAAAACATCACCATGACAGAGAGAGAGGGAGATGTCACCATGACAGAGAGAGAGAGAGAGAGAGAGAGACATCACCATGACAGAGAGAGAGAGTGAGAGAGACATCACCATGACAGAGAGAGAGAGCGAGAGAGAGCGAGAGAGAGAGAGAGATCACCATGACAGAGAGAGAAAAACATCACCATGACAGAGAGAGAGAGAGACATCACCATGACAGAGAGAGAGAGAGACATCACCATGACAAGAGAGAGAGAGAGATACATCACTAATGTGACAGATAGAGAGAGACATCACCATGACAGAAAGAGAGAGATATCACCATGACAGAGTGAGAGAGAGAGAGAGAGAGAGAGAGAGAGAGAGAGAGACATCACCATGACAGAGAGAGAGAGAGAATTCAACATGACAAAGAGCGATATCACCATGACAGAGAGAGAGATATCACCATGACAGAGAGAGAGAGAGACATCACCATGACAGAGAGAGAGAGAGACATTTACATTTACATTTACATTTAAGTCATTTAGCAGACGCTCTTATCCAGAGCGACTTACAAATTGTGCATTCACCTTATGACCTCCAGTGGAACAGTAGTGCATCTAAATCTTTTCAGGGGAGGGGGTGAGAGGGATTACTTTATCCTATCCTAGGTATTCCTTAAAGAGGTGGGGTTTCAGGTGTCTCCGGAAGGTGGTGATTGACTCCGCTGTCCTGGCGTCGTGAGGGAGTTTGTTCCACCATTGGGGGCCAGAGCAAAGCGAACAGTTTTGACTGGGCTGAGCGAGAAAAACTTCCTCAGTGGTAGGGAGGCGAGCAGGCCAGAGGTGGATGAAAAATGCCCTTGTTTGGGTGTAGGGCCTGATCAGAGCCTGGAGGTACTGAGGTGCCGTTCCCCTCACAGCTCCGTGGCAAGCACCATGGTCTTGTAGCGGATGCGACTTCAACTGGAAGCCAGTGGAGGGAGAACCGGAGGAGCGGGGTGACGTGAGAGAACTTGGGAAGGTTGAACACCAGACGGGCTGCGCGTTCTGGATGAGTTGTAGGGGTTTAATGGCACAGGCAGGGAGCCCAGCCAACAGCGAGTGCAGTAATCAGACGGGAGATGACAAGTGCCTGGATTAGGACCTGCGCCGCTTCCTGTGTGAGGCAGGGTCAAAAACGGGTACTCTGCGGATGTTGTAGAGCATGAACCTACAGGAACGGGCCACCTTGATGTTAGTTGAGAACGACAGGGTGTTGTCAGGATCACGCCAAGGTTCTTAGCGCTCTGGGAGGAGGACACAATGGAGTTGTCAACCGTGATGGCGAGATCATGGAACAGGCAGTCCTTCCCGGGAGGAAGAGCAGCTCCGTCATGCCGAGGTTCAGCTTGAGGTGGTGATCCGTCATCCACACGGATATGTCTGCCAGACATGCAGAGATGCGATTCGCCACCTGGTCATCAGAAGGGGGAAAGGAGAAGATTAATTGTGTGTCGTCTGCATAGCAATGATAGGAGAGACCATGTGAGGTTATGACAGAGCCAAGTGACTTGGTGTATAGCGAGAATAGGAGAGGGCCTAGAACAGAGCCCTGGGGACACCAGTGGTGAGAGCACGTGGTGTGGAGACGGATTCTCGCCACGCCACCTGGTAGGAGCGACCTGTCAGGTAGGACGCAAAAATCTAAGCGTGGGCCGCGCCGGAGATGCCCAACTCGGAGAGGGTGGAGAGGAGGATCTGATGGTTCACAGTGGTCGAAGGCAGCCGATAGGTCTAGAAGGATGAGAGCAGAGGAGAGAGAGTTAGCTTTAGCAGTGCGGAGCAGCTCCGTGATACAGAGAAGAGCAGTCTCAGTTGAATGACTAGTCTTGAAACCTGACTGATTTGGATCAAACAAGGTCATTCTGAGAGAGATAGCGGGAGAGCTGGCCAAGGACGGCACGTTCAAGAGTTTTGGAGAGAAAAGAAAGAAGGATACTGGTCTGTAGTTGTTGACATCGGAGGATCAGTGTAGGTTTTTTCAGAAGGGGTGCAACTCTCGCTCTCTTGAAACGGAAGGGACGTAGCCAGCGGTCAGGGATGAGTTGATGAGCGAGGTGAGGTAAGGGAGAAGGTCTCCGGAAATGGTCTGGAGAAGAGAGGAGGGGATAGGGTCAAGCGGGCAGGTTGTTGGGCGGCCGGCCGTCACAAGACGCGATTTCATCTGGAGAGAGAGGGGAGAAAGAGGTCAGAGCACAGGGTAGGGCAGTGTGAGCAGAACCAGCGGTGTCGTTTGACTTAGCAAATTTGGATCGGATGTCGTCACCTTCTTTTCAAAATGGTTGACAAAGTCATCTGCAGAGAGGGAGGAGGGGGGGAGGGGAGGATTCAGGAGGGAGGAGAAGGTTATCAAACAGAGCTTCCTAGGGTTAGAGGCAGATGCTTGGAATTTAGAGTGGTAGAAAGTGGCTTTAGCAGCAGAGAGAGAAGAGGAAAATGTAGAGAGGAGGGAGTGAAAGGATGTCAGGTCCGCAGGGAGGCGGGTTTTCCTCCATTTCCGCTCGGCTGCCCGGAGCCTGTTCTGTGAGCTCGCAATGAGTCGTCGAGCCACGGAGCGGGAGGGGAGGACCGAGCCGGCCTGGAGGATAGGGGACATAGAGAGTCAAAGGATGCAGAAAGGGAGGAGAGGAGGGTTGAGGAGGCAGAATCAGGAGATAGGTTGGAGAAGGTTTGAGCAGAGGGAAGAGATGATAGGATGGAAGAGGAGAGAGTAGCGGGGAGAGAGAAAAGGTTGGGACGGCGCGATACCATCCGAGTAGGGGCAGTGTGGGAAGTGTTGGATGAGAGCGAGAGGGAAAAGGATACAAGGTAGTGGTCGGAGACTTGGAGGGAGTTGCAATGAGGTTAGTGGAAGAACAGCATCTAGTAAAGATGAGGTCGAGCGTATTTCCTGCCTTGTGAGTAGGGGGAAGGTGAGAGGTGAGGTCAAAAGAGGAGAGGAGTGGAAAGAAGGAGGCAGAGAGGAATGAGTCAAAGGTAGGCGTGGGAGGTTAAAGTCGCCACAGAACTGTGAGAGGTGAGCTGTCCTCAGGAAAGGAGCTTATCAAGGCATCAAGCTCATTGATGAACTCTCCCTGAGGGAACCTGGAGGGCGATAAATGATAAGGATGTTAAGCTTGAAAGGGCTGGTAACTGTGACAGCATGGAATTCAAAGGAGGCGATAGACAGATGGGTAAGGGAGAAAGAGAGAATGACCACTTGGGAGATGAGGATCCCGGTGCCACCACCCCGCTGACCAGAAGCTCTCGGGGTGTGCGAGAACACGTGGGCAGACGAAGAGAGAGCAGTAGGAGTAGCAGTGTTGTCTGTGGTGATCCATGTTTCCGTCAGTGCCAAGAAGTCGAGGGACTGGAGGGAGACATAGGCGGAGATGAACTCTGCCTTGTTGGCCGCAGATCGGCAGTTCCAGAGGCTACCGGAGACCTGGAACTCCACGTGGGTCGTGCGCGCTGGGACCACCAGATTAGGGTGGCAAACCCACGCGGTGTGGAGCGTTTGTATGGTCTGTGCAGAGAGGAGAGAACAGGGATAGACAGACACATAGTTGACAGGCTACACAAGAGGCTACGCTAATGCAAAGGAGATTGGAATGACAAGTGGACTACACGTCACGAGTGTTCAGAAAGTTAAGCTTACGTAGCAAGAATCTTATTGACTAAAATGATTAAAATGATAAATGACATCACCATGACAGAGAGAGAGAGAGACATCACCATGACAGAGAGATAGAGACATCACCATGACAGAGAGAGAGAGACATCTCCATGACAGAGAGAGAGAGACATCACCATGACAGAGAGAGAGACATCATCATGACAGAGATAGAAAGACATCACCGTGACAGAGGGAGAGAGAGAGACATCACCATGACAGAGAGAGAGACATCACCATGACATAGAGAGAGAAAAATATCACCATGACAGAGAGAGAGAGACATCACCATGACAGAGAGCGAGAAAAATATCACCATGACAGAGAGAAAGAGAGAGACATCACCATGACAGAGAGAGAGAGAGACATCACCATGACACAGAGAGAGAGAGACATCACCATGACAGAGAGAGAGAGAGACATCACCATGACAGAAAGAGAGAGACATCACCATGACAGAGAGAGAGAAAAATATCACCATGACAGAGAGCGAGAAAAATATCACCATGACAGAGAGAAAGAGAGAGACATCACCATGACAGAGAGAGAGAGAGAATTCACCATGACAAAGAGCGATATCACAATGACAGAGAGAGAGACATCACCATGACACAGAGAGAGAGAGACATCACCATGACAGAGAGAGAGAGAGACATCACCATGACAGAGAGAGTGAGACATCACCATGACAGAGAGAGAGAGAGACATCACCATGGCAGAGAGAGAGAAAAATATCACCATGACAGAGAGAGAGAGAATTCACCATGACAAAGAGCGATATCACCATGACAGAGAGAGAGACATCACCATGACGGAGAGAGAGAGAGAGACATCACCATGACAAAGAGCGATATCACCATGACAGAGAGAGAGACATCACCATGACGGAGAGAGAGAGAGAGAGAGACATCACCATGACAAGAGAGAGAGAGAGATACATCACTATGACAGAGAGAGAGAGACATCACCATGACAGAAAGAGAGAGACATCACCATGACAGAGTGAGAGAGAGAGAGACATCACCATGACAGAGAGAGAGAGAGAATTCACCATGACAAAGAGCGATATCACCATGACAGAGAGAGAGAGAGACATCACCATGACAGAGAGTGAGACATCACCATGACAGAGAGATAGAGACATCACCATGACAGAGAGAGAGAAAAACATCACCATGACAGAGAGAGAGAGAGACATCACCATGACAGAGAGAGAGAGACATCACCATGACAGAGAGAGAGACATCACCATGACAGAGAGAGAGACATCATCATGACAGAGATAGAGAGACATCACCGTGACAGAGGGAGAGAGAGAGACATTACCATGACAGAGAGAGAGACATCACCATGACATAGAGAGAGAAAAATATCACCATGAAAGAGAGAGAGAGACATCACCATGACAGAGAGAGAGAAAAATATCACCATGACAGAGAGCGAGAAAAATATCACCATGACAGAGAGAAAGAGAGAGACATCACCATGACAGAGAGAGAGAGACATCACCATGACACAGAGAGAGAGAGACATCACCATGACAGAGAGAGAGAGACATCACCATGACAGAGAGATGTCACCATGACAGAGATAGAGAGAGAAAACATCACCATGACAGAGAGAGAGGGAGACGTCACCATGACAGAGAGAGAGAGAGAGAGAGAGAGAAAGAGACATCACCATGACAGAGAGAGAGAGGCAGAGAGACATCACCATGACAGAGAGAGAGAGTAGAGAGACATCACCATGACAGAGAGAGAAAAATACTTGAGAGAGTCATCAGCCCATGCAGAGAGAGAGAGAGACATCACCATGACAGAGAGAGAAAAACATCACCATGACAGAGAGAGAGAGAGAGAGACATCACCATGACAGAGAGAGAGAGAGAGACATCACCATGACAAGAGAGAGAGAGAGAGAGATACATCACTATGACAGAGAGAGAGAGACATCACCATGACAGAAAGAGAGAGATATCACCATGACCGAGTGAGAGAGAGAGAGAGAGAGAGAGAGAGAGAGACATCACCATGACAGAGAGAGAGAGAGAATTCACCATCACAAAGAGCGATATCACCATGACAGAGAGAGAGAGAGACATCACCATGACAGAGAGAGAGAGAGACATCACCATGACAGAGAGAGAGAGACATCACCATGACAGAGAGATAGAGACATCACCATGACAGAGAGAGAGAGACATCACCATGACAGAGAGAGAGAGACATCACCATGACAGAAAGAGAGAGATATCACCATGACAGAGTGAGAGAGAGAGAGAGAGAGAGAGAGAGACATCACCATGACAAAGAGCGATATCACCATGACAGAGAGAAAGACATCACCATGACGGAGAGAGAGAGAGAGAGAGACATCACCATGACAAGAGAGAGAGAGAGATACATCACTATGACAGAGAGAGAGAGACATCACCATGACAGAAAGAGAGAGACATCACCATGACAGAGTGAGAGAGAGAGAGACATCACCATGACAGAGACCCATATTTATGAGAGAGAGAATCACCATGACAAGAGAGAGATATCACCATGACAGAGAGAGAGAGAGACATCACCATGACAGAGAGTGAGACATCACCATGACAGAGAGAGAGAGACATCACCATGACAGAGGAGAGAAAATATCACCATGACAGAGAGAAGAGAGACATCACCATGACAGAGAGAGAGAACATCACCATGACACAGAGAGAGACATCACCATGACAGAGAGAGAGACATCACCATGACAGAGAGATGTCACCATGACAGAGAGAGAGAAAACATCACCATGACAGAGAGAGAGGGAGACATCACCATGACAGAGAGAGAGAGAGAGCTCTATGACAGAGAGAGAGACATCACCATGACAGAGAGAGAGAGAGAGAGACATCACCATGACAGAGAGAGAGTGAGAGAGACATCACCATGACAGAGAGAGAGAGAGAGAGAGAGACATCACCATGACAGAGAGAGAAAACATCACCATGACAGAGAGAGAGAGAGAGAGACATCACCATGACAGAGAGAGAGAGAAACATCACCATGACAAGAGAGAGAGAGAGAGAGAAAATCACTATGACAGATAGAGAGACATCACCATGACAGAAAACCGAAGAGATATCACCATGACAGAATGGTTTGAGAGAATGAAAAAGAGAGAAGAGAGAGAGACATCACCATGACAGAGAGAGAGAACCTGACATCACCATGACAAAGAGCAATATCACCATGACAGAGAGAGAGATATCACCATGACAGAGAGAGAGAGACATCACCATGACAGAGAGAGAGGAAAACATCACCATGACAGAGAGAGAGAGACATCACCATGACAGAGAGATAGAGACATCACCATGACAGAGAGAGAGACATCACCATGACAGAGAGAGAGAGAATCACCATGACAGAAAGAGAGATATCACCATGACAGAGAGAGAGAGAGACATCACCATGACAAAGAGAGATATCACCATGACAGAGAGAGAGACATCACCATGACGGAGAGAGAGAGAGACATCACCATGACAAGAGAGAGAGAGAGATACATCACTATGACAGAGAGAGAAGACATCACCATGACAGAAAGAGAGAGACATCACCATGACACAGTGAGAGAGAGATGAGACATCACCATGACAGAGAGAGAGAACTCTTTCACCATGACAAAGAGCGATATCACCATGACAGAGAGAGAGAGACATCACCATGACAGAGAGTGAGACATCACCATGACAGAGAGAGAGAGACATCACCATGACAGAGAGAGAGAAAAACATCACCATGACAGAGAGAGAGAGACATCACCATGACAGAGAGAGCAAATTCAGAGACATCACCATGACAGAGAGAGAGACATCACCATGACAGAGAGAGACATCATGCATGACAGAGATAAAGAGAGACATCACCATGACAGAGGGAGAGAGAGAGACATCACCATGACAGAGAGAGAGACATCACCATGACATAGAGAGAGAAAAATATCACCATGAAAGAGAGAGAGAGACATCACCATGACAGAGAGAGAGAAAAATATCACCATGACAGAGAGAGAGAGAGACATCACCATGACAGAGAGAGAGAGACATCACCATGACAGAGAGAGAGACATCACCATGACAGAGAGAGAGACATCATCATGACAGAGATAGAGAGACATCACCGTGACAGAGGGAGAAAGAGAGACATCACCATGACAGAGAGAGAGACATCACCATGACATAGAGAGAGAAAAATATCACCATGAAAGAGAGAGAGAGACATCACCATGACAGAGAGAGAGAAAAATATCACCATGACAGAGAGCGAGAAAAATATCACCATGACAGAGAGAGAGAGACATCACCATGACAGAGAGAGAGAGACATCACCATGACACAGAGAGAGAGAGACATCACCATGACAGAGAGAGAGAGAAAAACATCACCATGACAGAGAGAGAGAAAAACATCACCATGACAGAGAGAGAAAACATGACAGATGAGAGAGAGACAGAGAGAGAAGAGAGAAGAGAGACATCACCATGACAGAGAGAGAGACATCACCATGACAGAGAGAGAGAGTGAGAGAGACATCACCATGACAGAGAGAGAGAGAGATGAGCGATGAGAGAGAGAGAGAGAGACATCACCATGACAGAGAGAGACATCACCATGACAGAGAGAGGGAGAAACATCACCATGATAGAGAGAGAAAACATCACCATGACAGAGAGAGAGAGAGAGAACATCACTATGACAGAGAGAGAGACATCACCATGACAGAAAGAGAGACATCACCATGACAGAGAGAGAGAGAGATACATCACCATGACAGAGAGAGAGACATCACCATGACAGAGAGAGAGAGACATCACCATGACAGAGAGCGAGAAAAAAATATCACATGACAGAGAGAGAGACATCACCATGACAGAGAGAGAGAGACATCACCATGACAGAGAGATAGAGAGACATCACCATGACAGAGAGAGAGAGACATCACCATGACAGAGAGAGAGACATCACCATGACAGAGAGAGAGAGACATCACCGTGACATGACAGAGAGAGAGACATCACCATGACAGAGAGAGAGAGAATCACCATGACAAAGAGCGATATCACCATGACAGAGACAGACATCACCATGACAGAGAGAGAGAGAGACATCACCATGACAGAGAGAGAAAAACATCACCATGACAGAGACAGACATCACCATGACAGAGAGAGAGACATCACCATGACAGAGAGAGAGAGACATCACCATGACAGAGAGAGAGAGACATCACCATGACAGAGAGAGAGAGACATCACCATGACAGAGAGAGAGAGAGAGAGACATCACCATGACAGAGAGAGACATCACCATGACAGAGAGAGAAAAACATCACCATGACAGAGAGAGAGAGACATCACCATGACAGAGAGAGAGAGACATCACCATGACAGAGAGAGAGATCACCATGACAGAGAGAGAGAGAGAGAGAGAGAGAGAGAGAGACATCACCATGACAAAGAGCATCACCATGACAGAGAGAGAGACATCACCATGACAGAAGAGAGAGAGAGAGAGACATCACCATGACAGAGAGAGAGAGAGAGACATCACTATGACAGAGAGAGAGACATCACCATGACAGAAAGAGAGAGACATCACCATGGCAGAGAGAGAGAGAAACATCACCATGACAGAGAGAGAGAGAATTCACCATGACAAAGAGTGATATCACCATGACAGAGAGAGAGAGAGACATCACCATGACAGAGAGAAGACATCACCATGACAGAGAGATATCACCATGACAGAGAGAGAGAAAAATATCACCATGACAGAGAGAGAGAGAGACATCACCATGACAGAGAGACATCACCATGACAAGAGAGAGAGACATCACCATGACAGAGACATCACCATGACAGAGAGATGTCACCAGACAGAGAGAGACATCACCATGACAGAAAGAGAGAGACATCACCATGACAGAGAGAGAGAGAGAGAGAGAGAGAGAGACATCACCATGACAGAGAGAGAGAGTGAGAGAGACATTCACCATGACAAGAGAGAGAGATCACCATGACAGAGAGAGAGAGAGACATCACCATGACAGAGAGAGAGACATCACCATGACAGAGAGATAGAGACATCACCATGACAGAGAGAGAGAGAAACATCACCATGACAGAGAGAGAGAGAGAGATCACCATGACAGAGAGAGAGACATCACCATGACAGAAAGAGAGAGACATCATCATGACAGAGATAGAGAGACATCACCATGACAGAGGAGAGAGAGAGACATCACCATGACAAAGAGATATCACCATGACAGAGAGAGAGATATCACCATGACAGAGAGAGAGAGAGACATCACCATGACAGAGAGAGAGAGAACATCACCATGACAGAGAGAGAGAGAGACATCACCATGACAGAGAGAGAGAGACATCACCATGAAGAAGAGATCACCATGACAGAGAGAGAGACATCACCATGACAGAAGAGAATATCACCATGACAGAGTGAGAGAGAGAGAGAGAGAGAGAGAGAGAGACATCACCATGACAAAGAGCGATATCACCATGACAGAGAGAGAGACATCACCATGACGGAGAGAGAGAGAGACATCACCATGACAAGAGAGAGAGAGAGACATCACCATGACAGAGAGAGAGAGACATCACCATGACAGAGAGAGAGACATCACCATGACAGAGTGAGAGAGAGAGAGACATCACCATGACAGAGAGAGAGAGAGAATTCACCATGACAAAGAGCGATATCACCATGACAGAGAGAGAGAGAGACATCACCATGACAGAGAGTGAGACATCACCATGACAGAGAGATAGAGACATCACCATGACAGAGAGAGAGAAAAACATCACCATGACAGAGAGAGAGAGAGAGACATCACCATGACAGAGAGAGAGACATCACCATGACAGAGAGAGAGACATCATCATGACAGAGATAGAGAGACATCACCGTGACAGAGGGAGAGAGAGAGACATCACCATGACAGAGAGAGAGACATCACCATGACATAGAGAGAGAAAAATATCACCATGAAAGAGAGAGAGAGACATCACCATGACAGAGAGAGAGAAAAATATCACCATGACAGAGAGAGAGAGAGACATCACCATGACAGAGAGAGAGAGACATCACCATGACAGAGAGAGAGAAAATGACAGAGAGAGAGACATCACCATGACAGAGATAGAGAGACATCACCGACAGAAAAATATGACAGAGAGAGAGACATCACCATGACATAGAGAAAAAATATCACCATGAAAGAGACATCACCATGACAGAGAGAGAGAAAAATATCACCATGACAGAGAGCGAGAAAAATATCACCATGACAGAGAGAGAGAGACATCACCATGACAGAGAGAGAGAGACATCACCATGACACAGAGAGAGAGAGACATCACCATGACAGAGAGAGAGAGACATCACCATGACAGAGAGATGTCACCATGACAGAGAGAGAGAGAAAAAACATCACCATGACAGAGAGAGAGGGAGACGTCACCATGACAGAGAGAGAGAGAGAGAGAGAGAGAGAGAGAGAGACATCACCATGACAGAGAGAGAGAGTGAGAGAGACATCACCATGACAGAGAGAGAGAGTGAGAGAGACATCACCATGACAGAGAGAGAGAGAGAGAGCGAGAGAGAGCGAGAGAGAGAGAGACATCACCATGACAGAGAGAGAAAAACATCACCATGACAGAGAGAGAGAGAGAGAGACATCACCATGACAGAGAGAGAGAGAGAGACATCACCATGACAAGAGAGAGAGAGAGAGAGATACATCACTATGACAGAGAGAGAGAGACATCACCATGACAGAAAGAGAGAGATATCACCATGACAGAGTGAGAGAGAGAGAGAGAGAGAGAGAGAGACATCACCATGACAGAGAGAGAGAGAGAATTCACCATGACAGAGAGAGAGAGACATCACCATGACAGAGAGCGAGAAAAATATCACCATGACAGAGAGAAAGAGAGAGACATCACCATGACAGAGAGAGAGAGACATCACCATGACACAGAGAGAGAGAGACATCACCATGACAGAGAGAGAGAGAGACATCACCATGACAGAAAGAGAGAGACATCACCATGACAGAGTGAGAGAGAGAGAGAGAGAGAGAGAGAGAGAGAGACATCACCATGACAGAGAGAGAGAGAGAATTCACCATGACAAAGAGCGATATCACCATGACAGAGAGAGAGACATCACCATGACACAGAGAGAGAGAGACATCACCATGACAGAGAGAGAGAGAGACATCACCATGACAGAGAGAGAGACATCACCATGACAGAGAGATAGAGACATCACCATGACAGAGAGAGAGAGACATCACCATGACAGAGAGAGAGAGACATCACCATGACAGAGAGAGAGTGACATCACCATGACGGAGAGAGAGAGAGAGACATCACCATGACAAGAGAGAGAGATACATCACTATTACATTTACATTTACATTTAAGTCATTTAGCAGACGCTCTTATCCAGAGCGACTTACAAATTGGTGCATTCACCTTATGACATCCAGTGGAACAGCCACTTTACAATAGTGCATCTAAATCTTTTAAGGGGGGTGAGAAGGATTACTTTATCCTATCCTAGGTATTCCTTAAAGAGGTGGGGTTTCAGGTGTCTCCGGAAGGTGGTGATTGACTCCGCTGTCCTGGCGTCGTGAGGGAGTTTGTTCCACCATTGGGGGGCCAGAGCAGCGAACAGTTTTGACTGGGCTGAGCGGGAACTGTACTTCCTCAGTGGTAGGGAGGCGAGCAGGCCAGAGGTGGATGAACGCAGTGCCCTTGTTTGGGTGTAGGGCCTGATCAGAGCCTGGAGGTACTGAGGTGCCGTTCCCCTCACAGCTCCGTAGGCAAGCACCATGGTCTTGTAGCGGATGCGAGCTTCAACTGGAAGCCAGTGGAGGGAGCGGAGGAGCGGGGTGACGTGAGAGAACTTGGGAAGGTTGAACACCAGACGGGCTGCGGCGTTCTGGATGAGTTGTAGGGGTTTAATGGCACAGGCAGGGAGCCCAGCCAACAGCGAGTTGCAGTAATCCAGACGGGAGATGACAAGTGCCTGGATTAGGACCTGCGCCGCTTCCTGTGTGAGGCAGGGTCGTACTCTGCGGATGTTGTAGAGCATGAACCTACAGGAACGGGCCACCGCCTTGATGTTAGTTGAGAACGACAGGGTGTTGTCCAGGATCACGCCAAGGTTCTTAGCGCTCTGGGAGGAGGACACAATGGAGTTGTCAACCGTGATGGCGAGATCATGGAACGGGCAGTCCTTCCCCGGGAGGAAGAGCAGCTCCGTCATGCCGAGGTTCAGCTTGAGGTGGTGATCCGTCATCCACACTGATATGTCTGCCAGACATGCAGAGATGCGATTCGCCACCTGGTCATCAGAAGGGGGAAAGGAGAAGATTAATTGTGTGTCGTCTGCATAGCAATGATAGGAGAGACCATGTTTGGTTATGACAGAGCCAAGTGACTTGGTGTATAGCGAGAATAGGAGAGGGCCTAGAACAGAGCCCTGGGGGACGCCAGTGGTGAGAGCGCGTGGTGAGGAGACAGATTCTCGCCACGCCACCTGGTAGGAGCGACCTGTCAGGTAGGACGCAATCCAAGCGTGGGCCGCGCCGGAGATGCCCAACTCGGAGAGGGTGGAGAGGAGGATCTGATGGTTCACAGTATCGAAGGCAGCCGATAGGTCTAGAAGGATGAGAGCAGAGGAGAGAGAGTTAGCTTTAGCAGTGCGGAGCGCCTCCGTGATACAGAGAAGAGCAGTCTCAGTTGAATGACTAGTCTTGAAACCTGACTGATTTGGATCAAGAAGGTCATTCTGAGAGAGATAGCGGAGAGCTGGCCAAGGACGGCACGTTCAAGAGTTTTAGAGAGAAAAGAAAGAAGGGATACTGGTCTGTAGTTGTTGACATCGGAGGGATCGAGTGTAGGTTTTTTCAGAAGGGGTGCAACTCTCGCTCTCTTGAAGACTGAAGGGACGTAGCCAGCGGTCAGGGATGAGTTGATGAGCGAGGTGAGGTAAGGGAGAGGGTCTCCGGAAATGGTCTGGAGAAGAGAGGAGGGGATAGGGTCAAGCGGGCAGGTTGTTGGGCGGCCGGCCGTCACAAGACGCAAGATTTCATCTGGAGAGAGAGGGGAGAAAGAGGTCAGAGCACAGGGTAGGGCAGTGTGAGCAGAACCAGCGGTGTCGTTTGACTTAGCAAACGAGGATCGGATGTCGTCGACCTTCTTTTCAAAATGGTTGACGAAGTCATCTGCAGAGAGGTAGGAGGAGGGGGGAGGGGGCGGAGGATTCAGGAGGGAGGAAAAGGTGGCAAAGAGCTTCCTAGGGTTAGAGGCAGATGCTTGGAATTTAGAGTGGAAGAAAGTGGCTTTAGCAGCAGAGACAGAAGAGGAAAATGTAGAGAGGAGGGAGTGAAAGGATGCCAGGTCCGCAGGGAGGCGAGTTTTCCTCCATTTCCGCTCGGCTGCCCTGAGCCTTGTTCTGTGAGCTCGCAATGAGTCGTCGAGCCACGGAGCGGGAGGGGAGGACCGAGCCGGCCTGGAGGATAGGGGACATAGAGAGTCAAAGGATGCAGAAAGGGAGGAGAGGAGGGTTGAGGAGGCAGAATCAGGAGATAGGTTGGAGAAGGTTTGAGCAGAGGAAGAGATGATAGGATGGAAGAGGAGAGAGAGCGGGGGAGAGAGAGCGAAGGTTGGGACGGCGCGATACCATCCGAGTAGGGACAGTGTGGGAAGTGTTGGATGAGAGCGAGAGGGAAAAGGATACAAGGTAGTGGTCGGAGACTTGGAGGGAGTTGCAATGAGGTTAGTGGAAGAACAGCATCTAGTAAAGATGAGGTCGAGCGTATTTCCTGCCTTGTGAGTAGGGGGAAGGTGAGAGGGTGAGGTCAAAAGAGGAGAGGAGTGGAAAGAAGGAGGCAGAGAGGAATGAGTCAAAGGTAGACGTGGGGAGGTTAAAGTCGCCCAGAACTGTGAGAGGTGAGCCGTCCTCAGGAAAGGAGCTTAACAAGGCATCAAGCTCATTGATGAACTCTCAGAGGGAACCTGGAGGGCGATAAATGATAAGGATGTTAAGCTTGAAAGGGCTGGTAACTGTGACAGCATGGAATTCAAAGGAGGCAATAGACAGATGGGTAAGGGGAGAAAGAGAGAATGACCACTTGGGAGAGATGAGGATCCCGGTGCCACCACCCCGCTGACCAGAAGCTCTCGGGGTGTGCGAGAACACGTGGGCGGACGAAGAGAGAGCAGTAGGAGTAGCAGTGTTATCTGTGGTGATCCATGTTTCCGTCAGTGCCAAGAAGTCGAGGGACTGGAGGGAGGCATAGGCTGAGATGAACTCTGCCTTGTTGGCCGCAGATCGGCAGTTCCAGAGGCTACCGGAGACCTGGAACTCCACGTGGGTCGTCTTGCACTGGGACCACCAGATTAGGGTGGCCGCGGCCACGCGGTGTGGAGCGTTTGTATGGTCTGTGCAGAGAGGAGAGAACAGGGATAGACAGACACATAGTTGACAGGCTACAGAAGAGGCTACGCTAATGCAAAGGAGATTGGAATGACAAATGGACTACACGTCTCGAATGTTCAGAAAGTTAAGCTTACGTAGCAAGAATCTTATTGACTAAAATGATTAAAATGATACAGTACTGCTGAAGTAGGCTAGCTGGCAGTGACTGCGTTGTTGACTTTGTAGGCTAGCTGGCAGTGGCTGCATTGTTGACACTACACTAATCAAGTCGTTCCGTTGAGTGTGATAGTTTCTACAGTGCTGCTATTCGGGGGCTAGCTGGCTAGCTAGCAGTGTTGATTACGTTACGTTGTGTTAAAAGAACGACAATAGGTGGCTAGCTAACCTAGGAAATCGCTCTAGACTACACAATTATCTTTGATACAAAGACGGCTGTAGTTAGCTATGTAGCTAGCTACGATCAAACAAATCAAACCGTTGTACTGTAATGAAATGAAATGAAAATGTGATACTACCTGTGGAGCGAAGCGGAATGCGACCGGGTTGTTGAGTGAGGAAGTTCTATTCGGTAGACGTTGGCTAGCTGTTGGCAGAGAGAGAGAGACATCACCATGACAGAAAGAGAGAGACATCACCATGACAGAGTGAGAGAGAGAGAGAGAGAGAGAGAGAGAGAGAGAATTCACCATGACAAAGAGCGATATCACCATGACAGAGAGAGAGACATCACCATGACAGAGAGATGTCACCATGACAGAGAGAGAGAGAAAAAACATCACCATGACAGAGAGAGAGAGAGAGAGAGAGAGAGAGAGAGAGAGAGAGAGAGAGAGAGAGAGACATCACCATGACAGAGAGAGAAAAACATCACCATGACAGAGAGAGAGAGAGAGAGACATCACCATGACAGAGAGAGAGAGAGAGAGAGACATCGCCATGACAGAGAGAGATAGAGAGAGAGACATCACCATGACAAGAGAGAGAGAGAGATACATCACTATGACAGAGAGAGAGAGACATCACCATGACAGAAAGAGAGAGACATCACCATGACAGAGTGAGAGAGAGAGAGAGAGATATCACCATGACAGAGAGAGAGAGAGAATTCACCATGACAAAGAGCGATATCACCATGACAGAGAGAGAGACATCACCATGACGGAGAGAGAGAGAGAGAGAGACATCACCATGACAAGAGAGAGAGAGAGAGAGAGAGAGAGAGACATCACCATGACAGAGAGAGAGAGACATCAATATGATAGAGAGAGAGAGAGAGAGACATCACCATGACAGAGAGAGAGAGACATCGCCATGACAGAGAGAGATAGAGAGAGAGACATCACCATGACAAGAGAGAGAGAGAGATACATCACTATGACAGAGAGAGAGAGACATCACCATGACAGAAAGAGAGAGACATCACCATGACAGAAAGAGAGAGAGACCATGACAGAGAGAGAGAGAGAGAGAGAGAGAGAGAGACATCACCATGACAGACAGAGAGAGAGAATTCACCATGACAAAGAGCGATATCACCATGACAGAGAGAGAGACATCACCATGACGGAGAGAGAGAGAGAGAGAGACCTCACCATAACAAGAGAGAGAGAGAGATACATCACTATGACAGAGAGAGAGAGACATCACCATGACAGAAAGAGAGAGACATCACCATGACAGAGTGAGAGAGAGAGAGAGAGAGAGAGAGAGAGAGAGACATCACCATGACAGAGAGAGAGAGAGAATTCACCATGACAAAGAGCGATATCACCATGACAGAGAGAGAGACATCACCATGACAGAGAGAGAGAGAGACATCACCATGACAGAGAGAGAGAGATACATCACCATGACAGAGAGAGAGACATCACCATGACAGAGAGATAGAGACATCACCATGACAGAGAGAGAGAGACATCACCATGACAGAGAGAGAGAGACATCACCATAACAAGAGAGAGAGAGAGATACATCACTATGACAGAGAGAGAGAGACATCACCATGACAGAAAGAGAGAGACATCACCATGACAGAGTGAGAGAGAGAGAGAGAGAGAGAGAGACATCACCATGACAGAGAGAGAGAGAGAATTCACCATGACAAAGAGCGATATCACCATGACAGAGAGAGAGACATCACCATGACAGAGAGAGAGAGACATCACCATGACAGAGAGAGAGACATCACCATGACAGAGAGAGAGAGACATCACCATGACAGAGAGAGAGAGACATCACCATGACAGAGAGAAAGACATCACCATGACAGAGAGAGAGACATCATCATGACAGAGATAGAGAGACATCACCGTGACAGAGGGAGAGAGAGAGACATCACCATGACAGAGAGAGAGACATCACCATGGCATGGAGAGAGAAAAATATCACCATGAAAGAGAGAGAGAGACATCACCATGACAGAGAGAGAGAAAAATATCACCATGACAGAAAGCGAGAAAAATATCACCATGACAGAGAGAAAGTGAGAGACATCACCATGACAGAGAGAGAGAGACATCACCATGACAGAGAGAGAGAGAGGGAGACGTCACCATGACAGAGAGAGAGAGTGAGAGAGACATCACCATGACAGAGAGATAAAAACATCACCATGACAGAAAGAGAGATATCACCATGACAGAGAGAGAGAGCGAGAGAGAGATCACCATGACAGAGAGACAAAAACATCACAATGACAGAGAGAGACATCACCATGACAGAGAGATAAAAACATCACCATCACAGAAAGAGAGATATCACCATGACAGAGAGAGAGAGAGCGAGAGAGAGAGAGAGAGAGAGAGACATCACCATGACAGAGAGAGAGCGAGAGAGAGAGAGAGAGACATCACCATGTCAGAGAGAGAGAGAGAGAGAGAGAGAGAGACATCACCATGACAGAGAGAGAGCGAGAGAGAGAGAGAGAGACATCACCATGACAGAGAGAGAGCGAGAGAGAGAGAGAGAATCACCATCACAGAGAGAGAGAGAGAGAGAGAGACATCACCATGACAGAGAGAGAGAGAGAATTCACCATGACAAAGAGCGATATCACCATGACAGAGAGAGAGACATCACCATGACAGAGAGAGAGAGAGACATCACCATGACAGAGAGAGAGAGAGATATCACCATGACAGAGAGAGAGACATCACCATGACAGAGAGATAGAGCCATCACCATGACAGAGAGAGAGAGACATCACCATGACAGAGAGAGAGTGACATCACCATGACGGAGAGAGAGAGAGAGAGAGAGACATCACCATGACAAGAGAGAGAGAGAGATACATCACTATGACAGAGAGAGAGAGACATCACCATGACAGAAAGAGAGAGACATCACCATGACAGAGAGAGAGAGAGAATTCACCATGACAAAGAGCGATATCACCATGACAGAGAGAGAGACATCACCATGACAGAGAGAGAGAGAGACATCACCATGACAGAGAGAGAGAGAGAGACATCACCATGACAGAGAGAGAGACATCACCATGACAGAGAGATAGAGACATCACCATGACAGAGAGAGAGAGAGACATCACCATGACAGAGAGAGAGAGACATCACCATGACAGAGAGAGAGAGACATCACCATGACAGAGAGAAAGACATCACCATGACAGAGAGAGAGACATCATCATGACAGAAATAGAGAGACATCACCGTGACAGAGGGAGAGAGAGAGACATCACCATGACAGAGAGAGAGACATCACCATGGCATGGAGAGAGAAAAATATCACCATGAAAGAGAGAGAGAGACATCACCATGACAGAGAGAGAGAGACATCACCATGACACAGAGAGAGAGAGACATCACCATGACAGATAGAGAGAGAGAGAGACATCACCATGACAGAGAGATGTCACCATGACAGAGAGAGAGAAAAAACATCACCATGACAGAGAGAGAGAGAGGGAGACGTCACCATGACAGAGAGAGAGAGAGAGAGAGAGAGAGAGAGAGAGAGAGAGAGAGAGAGAGACATCACCATGACAGAGAGAGAGAGAGAGAGAGAGACATCACCATGACAGAGAGAGAGAGTGAGAGAGACATCACCATGACAGAGAGAGAGAGAGAGAGTGAGAGAGAGCGAGAGAGAGAGAGACATCACCATGACAGAGAGAGATAGAGAGAGAGACATCACCATGACAGAGAGATAAAAATATCACCATGACAGAAAGAGAGATATCACCATGACAGAGATAGAGAGCGAGAGAGAGATCACCATGACAGAGAGAGAGAGAGAGAGAGACATCACCATGACAGAGAGAGAGAGAGACATCGCCATGACAGAGAGAGATAGAGAGAGAGACATCACCATGACAGAGAGATAAAAACATCACCATGACAGAAAGAGAGATATCACCATGACAGAGAGAGAGAGAGAGAGAGAGAGAGAGAGAGAGAGAGAGAGAGAGACATCACCATGACAGAGAGAGAGACATCACCATGACAGAGAGAGAGAGAGTGAGAGAGACATCACCATGACAGAGAGAGAGAGAGAGAGTGAGAGAGAGCGAGAGAGAGAGAGACATCACCATGACAGAGAGAGATAGAGAGAGAGACATCACCATGACAGAGAGAGAGATAAAAATATCACCATGACAGAAAGAGAGATATCACCATGACAGAGATAGAGAGCGAGAGAGAGAGACATCACCATGACAGAGAGAGAGAGAGAGAGAGAGACATCACCATGACAGAGAGAGAGAGAGACATCACCATGACAGAGAGAGATAGAGAGAGAGACATCACCATGACAGAGAGATAAAAACATCACCATGACAGAACAGATGACAGAGAGAGAGAGCATCAGAGAGAGATCACCATGACAGAGAGACAAAAACATCACAATGACAGAGAGAGACATCACCATGACAGAGAGCGAGAAAAACATCACCATCACAGAAAGAGAGATATCACCATGACAGAGAGAGAGAGAGCGAGAGAGAGAGAGAGAGAGAGAGAGAGACATCACCATGACAGAGAGAGAGCGAGAGAGAGAGAGAGAGACATCACCATGTCAGAGAGAGAGAGAGAGAGAGAGAGAGAGAGAGAGAGAGACATCACCATGACAGAGAGAGAGAGAGAGAGAGAGACATCACCATGACAGAGAGAGAGCGAGAGAGAGAGAGAGACATCACCATCACAGAGAGAGAGAGAGAGAGAGAGAGAGAGAGAGAGAAGAGAGAGACATCACCATCACAGAGAGAGAGCGAGAGAGAGAGAGAGACATCACCATCACAGAGAGAGAGAGAGAGAGAGAGAGAGAGAGAGAAAGAGAGAGACATCACCATGACAGAGAGAGAGAGACATCACCATGACACAGAGAGAGAGACATCACCATGACAGAGAGAGAGAGACATCACCATGACAGAGAGATATCACCATGACAGAGAGAGAGACAAAAAACATCACCATGACAGAGAGAGAGAGAGGGAGACGTCACCATGACAGAGAGAGAGAGAGAGAGACATCACCATGACAGAGAGAGTGAGAGAGACATCACCATGACAGAGAGAGAGAGAGAGAGAGACATCACCATCACAGAGAGAGAGAGAGAGAGAGAGAGAGAGAGAGAGAAAGAGAGAGAGAGACATCACCATGAGAGAGAATCAGAAAGAGAGACATCACCATCACAGAGAGAGAGCGAGAGAGAGAGAGAGACATCACCATGACAGAGAGAGAGAGAGAGAGACATCACCATGACAGAGAGAGTGAGAGAGACATCACCATGACAGAAAGAGAGAGTGAGAGAGACATCACCATTACAGAGAGAGAGAAAAACATCACCATGACAGAGAGAGAGAGAGAGAGAGATCACCATGACAGAGAGAGAGAGAGACATCACCATGACAGAGAGATAAAAACATCACCATGACAGAAAGAGAGATATCACCATGACAGAGAGAGAGAGCGAGATCACCATTACAGAGAGAGAAAAACATCACAATGACAGAGAGAGACATCACCATGACAGAGAGCGAGAAAAACATCACCATCGCAGAAAGAGAGATATCACCATGACAGAGAGAGAGAGAGAGAGAGAGAGAGAGAGAGAGAGAGAGTGAGAGAGAGAGACATCACCATGACAGAGAGAGAGCGAGAGAGAGAGAGACATCACCATGTCAGAGAGAGAGGGAGAGAGAGAGACATCACCATGACAGAGAGAGAGAGAGAGGGAGAGAGAGAGAGAGGGAGAGAGAAAGAAATATACTGCATGCAAATTTTTGCAAGACTGTATTGCAAGTGCAAAGAAAAACTCCAAATAACGCTTGTAGAGCAGAATTGGATCAATACCCCCTCCTCATTCGAATAGAAAAAAGTTCCATCAAATTTGACAACCACCTAAAAACAAGTGACCCCAAAACATTCCATCACACAGCTCTACAATGCCAAGAGATGAAACAAGAGAAGAGTCCCTTCAGCCAGCTGGTTCTGAGGCTCAGTTCACCAACCCAAACCAACCCCATAGAGCCTCAGGACAGCACTCAGAAAATCTGGCACAACCAAATCATCACAAAACAAAAAGAAAAATATATCACCTATTGGAAAGACACCACAACAAATCTAAGTAAACTTCAATGCTATTTTGCTCTAAACAGACAGTACATGGTGGCAGACTATCTGACCACTGTGACTGATAGAAAACTGAGGAAAACATTGACTAGGTACAGACTCAGTGAGCACAGTCTGGCTATAGAGACCGGTCGTCACAGGCCCACCTGGCTGCCCAGAGAGGACAGGCTGTGCTCACTCTGCTCCAGGGGAGAGGTAGAGACAGAGATGCATTTCCTATTACACTGTTATAAATACTCAGACCTAAGAGAATATTTCTTTCCCAAAATTATAATTCAATACAAAGAATTTGAAACTATAAAAGATGAAGAAAAAATCAAATATTTATTGGGTGAAAAGCCTAAATGTGCAGTTTTGACATCCAAATATGTGTCCTCCTGCCACAACCTGAGGGACAGTCAGTGAAAAGTGTAATGTAATGTCGATAATATTTCACATCTTGTTTTGTTTTGTCTTGTTTTGTCTACTACCATGTCATGTGTCTTCTCAGTCAGGTTGAGACTGGTCTACTACCAGGTCATGTGTCTTCTCAGTCATGTTGAGACTGGTCTACTACCAGGTCATGTGTCTTCTCAGTCAGGTTGAGACTGGTCTACTACCAGGTCATGTGTCTTCTCAGTCATGTTGAGACTGATCTACTACCAGGTCATGTGTCTTCTCAGTCATGTTGAGACTGGTCTACTACCAGGTCATGTGTCTTCTCAGTCATATTGAGACTGGTCTACTACCAGGTCATGTGTCTTCTCAGTCATATTGAGACTGATCTACTACCAGGTCATGTGTCTTCTCAGTCATGTTGAGACTGATCTACTACCAGGTCATGTGGCTTCTCAGTCAGGTTGAGACTGATCTACTACCAGGTCATGTGTCTTCTCAGTCATATTGAGACTGATCTACTACCAGGTCATGTGTCTTCTCAGTCATGTTGAGACTGATCTACTACCAGGTCATGTGGCTTCTCAGTCAGGTTGAGACTGGTCTACTACCAGGTCATGTGGCTTCTCAGTCAGGTTGAGACTGGTCTACTACCAGGTCATGTGTCTTCTCAGTCAGGTTGAGACTGGTCTACTACCAGGTCATGTGGCTTCTCAGTCATATTGACACTGATCTACTACCAGGTCATGTGTCTTCTCAGTCATATTGACACTGATCTACTACCAGGTCATGTGTCTTCTCAGTCATGTTGACACTGGTCTACTACCAGGTCATGTGTCTTCTCAGTCATGTTGAGACTGATCTACTACCAGGTCATGTGTCTTCTCAGTCATGTTGACACTGATCTACTACCAGGTCATGTGTCTTCTCAGTCATGTTGAGACTGGTCTACTACCAGGTCATGTGTCTTCTCAGTCATGTTGACACTGGTCTACTACCAGGTCATGTGTCTTCTCAGTCATGTTGAGACTGGTCCACTACCAGGTCATGTGTCTTCTCAGTCATGTTGACACTGGTCCACTACCAGGTCATGTGTCTCCTCAGTCATGTTGACACTGGTCCACTACCAGGTCATGTGTCTTCTCAGTCAGGTTGAGACTGATCTACTACCAGGTCATGTGTCTCCTCAGTCATGTTGACACTGGTCCACTACCAGGTCATGTGTCTTCTCAGTCATGTTGACACTGGTCTACTACCAGGTCATGTGTCTTCTCAGTCATGTTGAGACTGGTCCACTACCAGGTCATGTGTCTTCTCAGTCATGTTGACACTGGTCCACTACCAGGTCATGTGTCTCCTCAGTCATGTTGACACTGGTCCACTACCAGGTCATGTGTCTTCTCAGTCAGGTTGAGACTGATCTACTACCAGGTCATGTGTCTCCTCAGTCATGTTGACACTGGTCCACTACCAGGTCATGTGTCTCCTCAGTCATGTTGACACTGGTCCACTACCAGGTCATGTGTCTTCTCAGTCAGGTTGAGACTGATCTACTACCAGGTCATGTGTCTTCTCAGTCAGGTTGAGACTGGTCTACTACCATTGCTTTAATGTATTGTTGTTCTCATGAATATTGTTGTTGTAGTTGCTGTTAATGGTAATCCCATTTCCACTACTACTACTATTATTATTGCTGTTGGTCCCACTATTTATTTATATATAAATATATTTTTTTATTTTTCGATATGAATACTTTGACAATGTAAGTAATAATGAACTTGCCATGTCAATAAAGTCAATTGAATTTAATTGTATTGAATTGAGAGAGAGAGAGAGAGAGAGAGAGACATTACCATGACTGAGAGAGACATCACCATGACAGAGAGAGAGAGAAACATCACCATGACAGAGAGAGAGACATCACCATGACAGAGAGAGAGACATCACCATGACAGAGAGAGAAACATCACCATGACAGAGAGAGAAAGAAAGAGAGAGAGAGAGAGAGAAAAAAAAAACATCACAATGACAGAGAGAGAAAGAAAGAGAGAGAGAGAGAGAGAAAAAAAAAACATCACAATGACAGAGAGAGTCAAACTTCTATGTGTAATCTTTACTGTTAATTTTTATTGTTTATTTCACTTTTGTATAGTATCTACCTCACTTGCTTTGGCAATGTTAACACATGTTTCCCATGCCAATAAAGCCCCTTGAATTGAATTGAATTGAGAGAGAGAGAGAGACATCACCATGACAGATAGAGAGAGACATCACCATGACAGAAAGAAAGAGAGAGAGAGAAGGGAAGGGCAATCAGTGTAGATAAAACACCACTGTAAATTCAACCCATATTTATGTTTATTTATTTTTCCTTTTATTCTTTAACTATTTGCACATCGTTACAACACTTACTTTAATTTTTAATTTTACCTTTATTTAACCAGGCAAGTCAGTTAAGAACACATTCTTATTTTCAATGACGGCCTGGGAACAGTGGGTTAACTGCCTGTTCAGGGGCAGAACGACAGATTTGTACCTTGTCAGCTCGGGGGTTTGAACTTGCAACCTTCCGGTTACTAGTCCAACGCTCTAACCACTAGGCTACGCTGCCGCTTGTTCGAGTGTAATATTTACTGCTCACTTTTTATTGTTTATTTCCCTTTTGTTTTATCTATTTTTGACTTGCTTTCCCATGGCAATAAACTCCCTAAAACTGAATTGAATTGAGAGAGAGAAAGAGAAACCACACCATGAGATAGAGAGTGAGTGTAAGGACTCTAAAGCACTGATGTTGATGTGCTTCCTCTCCTCTCCTCAGTCTTCTCCCTGCCTGAGGGAAGAGAAAGCAGTGCTGTTGCTAACCCTCTGAACACGATTAGAGGACATTTGATGATTGGTAGAAATGGGATCTGTGCGGCTGACCTGACTCTTCCAGGCCCCAGGGGAAACCAATCAAGGGAGGATAGAGGGTGAAATGTGATTGGTCAGGGCTAAAGGATGCTGTCCTTTTCCCAGAAGGCTCCACTGTGGGTGGTCGAAGCCGGAGGGGAGAATGAGGATTGAGGAGAGCGATGGATGGAGAGGGATGGAGAAGGATGGAGAGGGATGGAGAAGGATGGAGAAGGATGGAGAAGGATGGAGAGGGATGGAGAGGGATGGAGAAGGATGGAGAGGGATGGAGAGGGATGGAGAAGGATGGAGAGGGATGGAGAGGGATGGAGCGGGATGGAGAGGGATGGAGAGGGTGAAGAGGGATGGAGAAGGATGGAGAGGGATGGAGAAGGATGGAGAGGGATGGAGAGGGTGAAGAGGGATGGAGAGGGATGGAGCGGGATGGAGAAGGATGGAGAGGGATGGAGAGGGATGGAGAGGGTGAAGAGGGATGGAGAGGGATGGAGCGGGATGGAGAAGGATGGAGAGGGATGGAGCGGGTGAAGAGGGATGGAGAGGGATGGAGAGGGTGAAGAGGACAGAGGCAGCGAGTCAGAGGGTCTTCATGTGAGAATCCAGAGTGTTTTGGGGACAATTGCATGAAAATGAATGAAAAATGTGGGAGGCCAGAAGAGTGATAGAATGGGAGTGATAGAATGGAGTGATAGAATGGGAGTGATAGAATGGAGTGAAAGATTGGGAGTGATAGAATGAGAGTGATAGAATGGGAGTGATAGAATGGGAGTGATAGAATGGAGTGATAGAATGGGAGTGATAGAATTGAGTGATAGAATGGGAGTGATAGAATGGAGTGATAGAATGGAGTGATAGAATGGAGTGATAGAATGGGAGTGGTAGAATGGGAGTGATAGAATGGGAGTGATAGAATGGAGTGATAGAATGGGAGTGGTAGAATGGGAGTGATAGAATGAGAGTGATAGAATGGAGTGATAGAATGGGAGTGGTAGAATGGGAGTGATAGAATGGGAGTGATATAATGGAGTGATAGAATGGGAGTGATAGAATGGAGTGATAGAATGGGAGTGGTAGAATGGGAGTGATAGAATGGGAGTGATAGAATGGAGTGATAGAATGGAGTGATAGAATGGGAGTGATAGAATAGAGTGATAGAATGGAGTGATAGAATGGAGTGATAGAATGGGAGTGATAGAATGGGAGTGGTAGAATGGAGTGATAGAATGGAGTGATAGAATGGGAGTGATAGAATGGAGTGATAGAATGGGAGTGATAGAATGGAATGATAGAATGGGAGTGATAGAATGGAGTGATAGAATGGAGTGATAGAATGGGAGTGGTAGAATGGGAGTGATAGAATGGAGTGATAGAATGGGAGTGATAGAATGGAGTGATAGAATGGGAGTGATAGAATGGAGTGATAGAATGGGAGTGATAGAATGGAGTGATATAATGGAGTGATAGAATGGAGTGATATAATGGAGTGATAGAATGGAGTGATGGAATGGGAGTGATAGAATGGGAGTGGTAGAATGGAGTGGAGTGATAGAATGGGAGTGATGGAATGGAGTGATAGAATGGAGTGATAGAATGGGAGTGGTAGAATGGGAGTGATAGAATGGAGTGATAGAATGGGAGTGATAGAATGGAGTGATAGAATGGGAGTGATAGAATGGAGTGATAGAATGGGAGTGATAGAATGGGAGTGGTAGAATGGGAGTGATAGAATGGAGTGATAGAATGGGAGTGATAGAATGGAGTGATAGAATGGGAGTGATAGAATGGAGTGATAGAATGGGAGTGATAGAATGGAGTGATATAATGGAGTGATAGAATGGAGTGATATAATGGAGTGATAGAATGGAGTGATGGAATGGGAGTGATAGAATGGGAGTGGTAGAATGGAGTGGAGTGATAGAATGGGAGTGATGGAATGGAGTGATAGAATGGAGTGATAGAATGGGAGTGGTAGAATGGGAGTGATAGAATGGAGTGATAGAATGGGAGTGGTAGAATGGGAGTGATAGAATGGAGTGATAGAATGGGAGTGATAGAATGGAGTGATAGAATGGAGTGATAGAATGGGAGTGGTAGAATGGGAGTGATAGAATGGAGTGATAGAATGGGAGTGATAGAATGGAGTGATAGAATGGGAGTGATAGAATGGAGTGATATAATGGAGTGATATAATGGAGTGATAGAATGGAGTGATAGAATGGGAGTGATAGAATGGGAGTGGTAGAATGGAGTGGAGTGATAGAATGGGAGTGATGGAATGGAGTGATAGAATGGAGTGATAGAATGGGAGTGGTAGAATTCGCGTTCCTAGGAAACTATGCAGTTTTTTGTTTTTTTACGTGTTATTTCTTACATTAGTACCCCAGGTCATCTTAGGTTTCATTACATACAGTCGAGAAGAACTACTGAATATAAGATCAGCGCCAACTCACCATCAGTACGACCAAGAATATGTTTTCCGCGACGCGGATCCGGTGTTCTGCCTTACAAACAGGACAACGGAATGGATCGCATGCAGCGACCCAAGGAAATGACTCCGAAAAAGAGGGAAACGAGGCGGTGTTCTGGTCAGACTCCGAAAAAGGGCACATCGCGCACCACTCCCCAGCATTCTTCTTGCCAATGTCCAGTCTCTTGACAACAAGGTTGACGAAATCCGAGCAAGGGTAGCATTCCAGAGGGACATCAGAGACTGCAACGTTCTCTGCTTCACAGAAACATGGCTTACTGGGAAGACGCTATCCGATGCGATGCAGCCAACGGGTTTCTCCACGCATCGCGCGGACAGAAACAAACATCTTTCTGGTAAGAAGAGTGGCGGGGGCGTATGCCTCATGACTAACGAGACATGGTGTGATGAAGGAAACATACAGGAACTCAAATCCTTCTGTTCACCTGATTTAGAATTCCTCACAATCAAATGTAGACCGCATTATCTTCCAAGAGAATTCTCCTCGATTATAATCACAGCCGTATATATCCCCCCCCCAAGCAGACACATCGATGGCTCTGAACGAACTTTATTTAACTCTTTGCAAACTGGAAACCATTTATCCGGAGGCTGCATTCATTGTAGCTGGGGATTTTAACAAAGCTAATCTGAAAACAAGACTCCCTAAATTTTACCAGCATATCGATTGCGCAACCAGGGGTGGTAAAACCTTGGATCATTGTTACTCTAACTTCCGCGACGCATATAAGGCCCTGCCCCGCCCCCCTTTCGGAAAAGCTGACCACGACTCCATTTTGCTGATCCCTGCCTACAGGCAGAAACTAAAACAAGAGGCTCCAACGCTGGTCAGACCAAGCTGACTCCACACTCCAAGACTGCTTCCATCACGTGGACTGGGACATGTTTCGTATTGCGTCAGATGGAAATATTGACGAATACGCTGATTCGGTGTGCGAGTTCATTAGAACGTGCGTCGAAGATGTCGTTCCCATAGCAATGATAAAAACATTCCCAAACCAGAAACCGTGGATTGATGGCAGCATTCGCGTGAAACTGAAAGCGCGAACCACTGCTTTTAATCAGGGCAAGGTGTCCCAATTTGTAAGTCGCTCTGGATAAGAGCGTCTGCTAAATGACTTAAATGTAAATGTAAATGTAAATGTCTGGTAATATGTCCGAATATAAACAATGCAGCTATTCCCTCCGCAAGGCTATTAAACAAGCTAAGCGTCAGTACAGAGACAAAGTGGAATCTCAATTCAATGGCTCAGACACAAGAGGCATGTGGCAGGGTCTACAGTCAATCACGGACTACAAGAAGAAACCCAGCCCAGTCACGGACCAGGATGTCTTGCTCCCAGGCAGACTAAATAACCTTTTGCCCGCTTTGAGGACAATACAGTGCCACTGACACGGCCTGCAACGAAAACATGCGGTCTCTCCTTCACTGCAGCCGAGGTGAGTAAGACATTTAAACGTGTTAACCCTCGCAAGGCTGCAGGCCCAGACGGCATCCCCAGCCGCGCCCTCAGAGCATGCGCAGACCAGCTGGCCGGTGTGTTTACGGACATATTCAATCAATCCCTATACCAGTCTGCTGTTCCCACATGCTTCAAGAGGGCCACCATTGTTCCTGTTCCCAAGAAAGCTAAGGTAACTGAGCTAAACGACTACCGCCCCGTAGCACTCACTTCCGTCATCATGAAGTGCTTTGAGAGACTAGTCAAGGACCATATCACCTCCACCCTACCTGACACCCTAGACCCACTCCAATTTGCTTACCGCCCAAATAGGTCCACAGACGATGCAATCTCAACCACACTGCACACTGCCCTAACCCACCTGGACAAGAGGAATACCTATGTGAGAATGCTGTTCATCGACTACAGCTCGGCATTCAACACCATAGTACCCTCCAAGCTCGTCATCAAGCTCGAGACCCTGGGTCTCGACCCCGCCCTGTGCAACTGGGTACTGGACTTCCTGACGGGCCGCCCCCAGGTGGTGAGGGTAGGCAACAACATCTCCTCCCCGCTGATCCTCAACACGGGGCCCCACAAGGGTGCGTTCTGAGCCCTCTCCTGTACTCCCTGTTCACCCACGACTGCGTGGCCATGCACGCTCCAACTCAATCATCAAGTTTGCGGACGACACAACAGTGGTAGGCTTGATTACCAACAACGACGAGACGGCCTACAGGGAGGAGGTGAGGGCCCTCGGAGTGTGGTGTCAGGAAAATAACCTCACACTCAACGTCAACAAAACTAAGGAGATGATTGTGGACTTCAGGAAACAGCAGAGGGAACACCCCCTATCCACATCGATGGATCAGTAGTGGAGAGGGTAGCAAGTTTTAAGTTCCTCGGCATACACATCACAGACAAACTGAATTGGTCCACTCACACTGACAGCGTCGTGAAGAAGGCGCAGCAGCGCCTCTTCAACCTCAGGAGGCTGAAGAAATTCGGCTTGTCACCAAAAGCACTCACAAACTTCTACAGATGCACAATCGAGAGCATCCTGGCGGGCTGTATCACCGCCTGGTACGGCAACTGCTCCGCCCTCAACCGTAAGGCTCTCCAGAGGGTAGTGAGGTCTGCACAACGCATCACCGGGGGCAAACTGCCTGCCCTCCAGGACACCTACACCACCCGATGTTACAGGAAGGCCATAAAGATCATCAAGGACATCAACCACCCGAACCACTGCCTGTTCACCCCGCTATCATCCAGAAGGCGAGGTCAGTACAGGTGCATCAAAGCTGGGACCGAGAGACTGAAAACAGCTTCTATCTCAAGGCCATCAGACTGTTAAACAGCCACCACTAACATTGAGTGGCTGCTGCCAACACACTGTCATTGACACTGACCCAACTCCAGCCACTTTAATAATGGGAATTGATGGGAAATGATGTAAATATATCACTAGCCACTTTAAACAATGCTACCTTATATAATGTTACTTACCCTACATTATTCATCTCATATGCATATGTATATACTGTACTCTAGATCATCGACTGCATCCTTATGTCACTAGCCACTTTAACTATGCCACTTTGTTTACTTTGTCTACATACTCATCTCATATGTATATACTGTACTCGATACCATCTACTGTATGCTGCTCTGTACCATCACTCATTCATATATCCTTATGTACATATTCCTTATCCCCTTACACTGTGTATAAGACAGTAGTTTTGGAATTGTTAGTTAGATTACTTGTTGGTTATCACTGCATTGTTGGAACTAGAAGCACAAGCATTTCGCTACACTCGCATTAACATCTGCTAACCATGTGTATGTTACAAATACAATTTGATTTGATTTGATTTGATAGAATGGTAGTGGTAGAATGGGAGTGATAGAATGGAGTGATAGAAAGGGAGTGATAGAATGGATTGATAGAATGGAGTGATAGAATGGGAGTGGTAGAATGGGAGTGATAGAATGGAGTGATAGAATGGGAGTGATAGAATGGAGTGATAGAATGGGAGTGATAGAATGGAGTGATATAATGGAGTGATAGAATGGAGTGATATAATGGAGTGATAGAATGGAGTGATAGAATGGGAGTGATAGAATGGGAGTGGTAGAATGGAGTGGAGTGATAGAATGGGAGTGATGGAATGGAGTGATAGAATGGAGTGATAGAATGGGAGTGGTAGAATGGGAGTGATAGAATGGAGTGATAGAATGGGAGTGATAGAATGGAGTGATAGAATGGAGTGATAGAATGGGAGTGGTAGAATGGGAGTGATAGAATGGGAGTGGTAGAATGGGAGTGATAGAATGGGAGTGATAGAATGGAGTGATAGAATGGGAGTGGTAGAATGGGAGTGATAGAATGGGAGTGATAGAATGGAGTGATAGAATGGGAGTGATAGAATGGAGTGAAAGATTGGGAGTGATAGAATGGGAGTGATAGAATGGGAGTGAGAGAATGGAGTGATATAATGGAGTGATAGAATGGGAGTGATAGAATGGAGTGATAGAATGGAGTGATAGAATGGGAGTGATAGAATGGAGTGATAGAATGGAGTGATAGAATGGAGTGATAGAATGGGAGTGGTAGAATGGGAGTGATAGAATGGGAGTGATAGAATGGAGTGATATAATGGGAGTGGTAGAATGGGAGTGATAGAATGAGAGTGATAGAATGGAGTGATAGAATGGGAGTGGTAGAATGGGAGTGATAGAATGGGAGTGATATAATGGAGTGATAGAATGGGAGTGATAGAATGGAGTGATAGAATGGGAGTGGTAGAATGGGAGTGATAGAATGGGAGTGAGTGATAGAATGGAGTGATAGAATGGGAGTGATAGAATGGGAGTGATAGAATAGAGTGATAGAATGGAGTGATAGAATGGGAGTGATAGAATGGGAGTGATAGAATGGGAGTGATAGAATGGAGTGATAGAATGGGAGTGATAGAATGGAGTGATAGAATGGGAGTGATAGAATGGAGTGATAGAATGGAGTGATAGAATGGGAGTGATAGAATGGAGTGATAGAATGGAGTGATAGAATGGGAGTGGTAGAATGGGAGTGATAGAATGGAGTGATAGAATGGGAGTGATAGAATGGAGTGATAGAATGGAGTGATAGAATGGGAGTGGTAGAATGGGAGTGATAGAATGGAGTGATAGAATGGGAGTGATAGAATGGAGTGATAGAATGGGAGTGATAGAATGGAGTGATAGAATGGAGTGATAGAATGGGAGTGATAGAATGGAGTGATATAATGGAGTGATAGAATGGAGTGATATAATGGAGTGATAGAATGGAGTGATAGAATGGGAGTGATAGAATGGGAGTGGTAGAATGGAGTGGAGTGATAGAATGGGAGTGATGGAATGGAAATGGGAATGGGAGTGATAGAATGGAGTGATAGAATGGAGTGATAGAATGGGAGTGGTAGAATGGGAGTGATAGAATGGGAGTGGTAGAATGGGAGTGATAGAATGGGAGTGATAGAATGGGAGTGATAGAATGGGATAGAATGGAAATGGGAGTGATAGAATGGGAGTGATAGAATGGGAGTGATAGAATGGAGTGATAGAATGGGAGTGACAGAATGGGAGTGATAGAATGGGAGTGATATAATGGAGTGATAGAATGGAGTGATAGAATGGGAGTGATAGAATGGAGTGATAGAATGGAGTGATAGAATGGGAGTGATATAATGGATAGATAGAATGGGAGTGATAGAATGGAGTGATAGAATGGGAGTGATAGAATGGAGTGTTAGAATGGGAGTGGTAGAATGGGAGTGGTAGAATGGGAGTGATAGAATGAAGTGATAGAATGGGAGTGATAGAATGGGAGTGATAGAATGGAGTGATAGAATGGGAGTGGTAGAATGGGAGTGGTAGAATGGGAGTGATAGAATGGGAGTGATAGAATGGGAGTGGTAGAATGGGAGTGATATAATGGGAGTGATAGAATGGAGTGATAGAATGGGAGTGATAGAATGGGAGTGGTAGAATGGGAGTGATAGAATGGGAGTGATAGAATTGGAGTGATAGAATGGGAGTGATAGAATGGAGTGATAGAATGGGAGTGACAGAATGGGAGTGATAGAATGGGAGTGATAGAATGGAGTGATAGAATGGAGTGATAGAATGGGAGTGGTAGAATGGAGTGATAGAATGGAGTGATAGAATGGGAGTGATAGAATGGAGTGATAGAATGGGAGTGGTAGAATGGGAGTGATAGAATGGGTGAGTGGGAGTGATAGAATGGGAGTGGTAGAATGGGAGTGATAGAATGGAGTGATAGAATGGGAGTGATAGAATGGAGTGATAGAATGGGAGTGATAGAATGGAGTGATAGAATGGGAGTGATAGAATGGGAGTGATAGAATGGAGTGATAGAATGGAGTGATAGAATGGGAGTGATAGAATGGGAGTGGTAGAATGGGAGTGATAGAATGGGAGTGATAGAATGGAGTGATAGAATGGGAGTGATAGAATGGGAGTGATAGAATGGGAGTGATAGAATGGAGTGATAGAATGGGAGTGATAGAATGGGAGTGATAGAATGGGAGTGATAGAATGGGAGTGATAGAATGGGAGTGATAGAATGGGAGTGATAGAATGGAGTGATAGAATGGGAGTGATAGAATGGGGAGTGATAGAATGGGAGTGATAGAATGGAGTGATAGAATGGAGTGATAGAATGGGAGGATAGAATGAGTGATAGAATGGGAGTGATAGAATGGGAGTGATAGAATGGAGTGATAGAATGGGAGTGATAGAATGGAGTGATAGAATGGGAGTGATAGAATGGGAGTGATAGAATGGAGTGATAGAATGGAGTGATAGAATGGGAGTGATAGAATGGGAGTGGTAGAATGGGAGTGATAGAATGGAGTGATAGAATGGGAGTGATAGAATGGGAGTGATAGAATGGAGTGATAGAATGGGTGATAGAATGGGAGTGGTAGAATGGGAGTGATAGAATGGGAGTGATAGAATGGGGAGTGGTAGAATGGGAGTGGTAGAATGGGAGTGATAGAATGGGAGTGATAGAATGGGAGTGGTAGAATGGGAGTGATAGAATGGGAGTGATAGAATGGAGTGATAGAATGGGAGTGATAGAATGGAGTGATAGAATGGAGTGATAGAATGGGAGTGATATAATGGAGTGATAGAATGGGAGTGATAGAATGGAGTGATAGAATGGGAGTGATAGAATGGGAGTGATAGAATGGAGTGATAGAATGGAGTGATAGAATGGGAGTGATAGAATGGGAGTGATAGAATGGGAGTGATAGAATGGGAGTGATAGAATGGGATAGAATGGGAGTGATAGAATGGGAGTGATATAATGGAGATAGAATGGGAGTGATAGAATGGGGAGTGATAGAATGGGAGTGATAATGAGTGATAGAATGGAGTGATAGAATGGAGTGATAGAATGGGAGTGATAGAATGGGAGTGATAGAATGGGAGTAGGAATGGGAGTGAGAATGGGAGTGATAGAATGGAGTGATAGAATGGGAGTGATAGAATGGGAGTGGTAGAATGGGAGTGATAGAATGGGAGTGATAGAATGGGAGTGATAGAATGGGAGTGATAGAATGGAGTGATAGAATGGGAGTGATAGAATGGGAGTGGTAGAATGGGAGTGATAGAATGGGAGTGATAGAATGGAGTGATAGAATGGGAGTGGTAGAATGGGAGTGGTAGAATGGGAGTGATAGAATGGAGTGATAGAATGGGAGTGATAGAATGGGAGTGATAGAATGGAGTGATAGAATGGGAGTGGTAGAATGGGAGTGGTAGAATGGGAGTGATAGAATGGGAGTGATAGAATGGGAGTGGTAGAATGGGAGTGATATAATGGGAGTGATAGAATGGAGTGATAGAATGGGAGTGATAGAATGGGAGTTGTTATGTTTCTGTGTTATTGTGGGTTTGTTTGTGCGTGTGTTTTAAGAAATGGCTTCCTGGATTCCTAAAGCAGCTGATTGTCGGCCCCATCGCTGATTGGAGCTCTGACCCCTCCTTCTCGTCAGGGGAAACAGCTGTCTCAATTACGGACTCTTTCTCTAGCTTGATAAAATCAAATCAAAATCAAATCAAATTTATTTATATAGCCCTTCGTACATCAGCTGATATCTCAAAGTGCTGTACAGAAACCCAGCCTAAAACCCCAAACAGCAAACAATGCAGGTGTAAAAGCACGGTGGCTAGGAAAAAAAAGCCAGTGTTCCTTCGTCAGGGGGGAGGAGCTTCTTTTTATGTCCTGTGTTGGTCGTTGGTCAGTGAAAGTTTTGTTGATATTCTTTTGTAGCCGTTCCTTCAGAGGTATGTGTATGTGTATGTTACCCGTAGTATTTAATCTGTCTATGCACACTAGGTAAGACCTGGCGGACCACCCCCTGTATTTTGGTTAGCGCGCCAGTTGGTGCTAAAGGTTAGGTAAGACCTGGCGGAACACCCCCTGTATTTTGGTTAGCGCGCCAGGTGGTGCTAAAGGTTATAGGTAAGACCTGGTGGACCACCCCCTGTATTTTGGTTAGCGCGCCAGGTGGTGCTAAAGGTTAGGTAAGACCTGGCGGACCACTCCCTGTATT
The DNA here is from genome assembly GCF_034236695.1 of Oncorhynchus nerka. Lineage (NCBI taxonomy): Eukaryota > Metazoa > Chordata > Actinopteri > Salmoniformes > Salmonidae > Oncorhynchus > Oncorhynchus nerka. The sequence continues at coordinate 84,649,513 of NC_088419.1, read as the reverse complement.
TTGGTTAGCGCGCCAGGTGGTGCTAAAGGTTAGGTAAGACCTGGCGGACCACCCCCTGTACTTTAATTTTTACTTTCTTTGCTTTGGTTCCATCCAGCCCCTATTCCCCACATCACCGTGTGTTAGGAATAATACATTCCCTGTAAACTGTATTTTTCTCTGCCTCTGTCGTCCTTCCACCTACGATCACATACTTTTTCACTCCCCGGAGAGTTGAGATGTTGCAGGGTGTTGTGTTCCCTCCTCCAAGAGGCGTACGTAACAGGAGTGATAAGATGGGAGCGGGAGAATGGGAGTGGAAAAAGCATGGCAGGTCAGGAGCGTGTGTGTGTGTGTGTGTGTGTGTGTGTGTGTGTGTGTGTGTGTGTGTGTGTGTGTGTGTGTGTGTGCGTGCGTATGTGTGTGTGTGTGTGTGTGCGTACGTATGTGTGTGTGTGTTGGCTGCTCTACGGACCCTGCAGGCCTGTGGCCTTGTCAGTGAGAAAAGGTTAGGCACAACATCATAGAGCCTGTCCCGCCGACAACAACAAACCTTCTACCCTCTGCCTGTGAATCACTCATTTCTCATAAATTGCCAAAGAAGTAGGGCAGCACCCTATGCCCGTCGGGCTACCGCCTGACTAGCGCGCACACACATACACACACACACACACACACACACACACACACACACACACACACACACACAGAAATCTACTTAGATTGCATACTGAGGAGCATAGAGCTGTGGTTTGTTGTTTCTCCTAAATTGTGTGTGTTGTAGTGAAAGCCCACATCCTACTCTTTCTCACTACCTGAACCTGAATCCCTCCACTCCCCAATCCTGTGTGTGTATGTGTGAATTATCTTCATGTTTGTTGAAAGCTAATCTTTGCACCCAGAACCAAATGTCATTGTCATGAGAGACTAGTTGAAAGTACACGGTCATTCTCCGTAGAGAAATGTCCTCCAGGTTAACTGCATGTGGATGATCTAGAATTGATTGGTAAAAAGTATTATAACTTTCATCATATGTCTCTGTTTCAGCTGGTGGAGCTCCTTCACTTCCATTGTGTCCAGCACCGTCAATCTACACTGATGTTGTTTTTCTGTAACTGCTGAGCTTCTGCTCCTCTCCTGAAATCCCTGTCCTTATCCTCCTTGTGTCCTCCCTGGAGTTACTAGAGGAGACTAGGCTGAGTCCCTAATGGCACCCGCCCTATTCCCTATATACAGCACCCTTTGGCCCTGGTCAAATGTAATGCACTATATAGGACATAGTGTACCATTTGGCTCTGTGTGTGTGGTCCTGGAAACGAATAAAGGCGCCAAGCATAAAATACTCCCCAAGACTGTGGTAATTGAGGTAAAATAATCTCCAAAAGACTGTGCTAATTGAGGTAAAATAATCTCCAATAGACTGTGATAATTGAGGTAAAATAATCTCCAAAAGACTGGGATAATTGAGGTAAAATAATCTCCAATAGACTGGGATATTTGAGGTAAAATAATCTCCAATAGACTGGGATATTTGAGGTAAAATAATCTCCAATAGACTGGGATATTTGAGGCAAAATAATCTCCAATAGACTGGGATAATTGAGGTAAAATCATCTCCAATAGCCTGGGATAATTGAGGTAAAATAATCTCCAATAGACTGGGATAATTGAGGTAAAATAATCTCCAATAGACTGGGATATTTGAGGTAAAATAATCTCCAATAGACTGGGATATTTGAGGTAAAATAATCTCCAATAGACTGGGATAATTGAGGTAAAATAACCTCCAAAAGACTGGGATAATTGAGGTTAGTGTGAATTATGACTGAACTGGGAATTCCAGTCATACGACCATTGCGAGGGAACAGTTGTAAAATACAAGCAAAGGGTAATAAATGTCTCCATGGCATATCACATCTCTGTGTAACAGAGTCATAGACTTCCCCCCCATTGATCACAGTCAAAGGCAATCTCACACTCCACACTGAAGTAATAGCTTTCTTTAAAAGGACTCATTTTTCTTTCCCAATGCAATTTAACTTTCGTTCTTATTTATCTTTGAGCCCAGAGTGGTGTCTTGGTTCACGACATTTAGAGGTAGTTTAGACGTGTGTGTTTGTGTTTGTGTGTGTGTGTGTGTGTGTGTGTGTGTGTGTGTGTGTGTGTGTGTGTGTGTGTGTGTGTGTGTGTGTCGGTTTAGGACTGTGGGTGGTGTGTGTAGGACTTTGATAGTGTGTGTTTGTTCATGCCTTTCAGAAGTGTGTATTGGTTCCAGACTTTGGGAGAGTGTGTATTAGATCGTGACTATAGGGTTGTGTGTCAGCAGGACTTTGGGAGAGTGTACTATCTCTCTCTCTACCTCTACCTCTCTATCTCTTTCTCTCTCTACCTCTCAGTCTCTCTCTCCACCCCCCTTCATTCTATCTCACTGTGGATTGCCCCTGCTAAATCTGTTTCCCTCTTTTCTTTTCTCACTGTCTCCAAAGAGAGTTTGATGGTTAAATCAAAACATCCATTTGAGTTTCATGTTGAATTCATAAACTTTAAGTTCCTGCACCGTCTGGCCAGTATCAGGGTCAGATGGTTTCCCCAGGTGCCACACCTCAATCAATCCACAATGCCTAGCACTAAGGCCGACACTCTCTCTCTCACACACACGCACACTCTTAGACACAGACACACATACACTCACAAACGCACACACAACGCAGGGTGGTGCAGATATTAAAATGATGACTTTGTGCAGAGAGCTGAGCAAATGATTCTCAGGGAGAGTTAATGGGATATTAACATACTGACACACTCCCTCTTTATCACAGACACTCCCTCTTTATCACACATACTTCCTCTTTATCAGACACTCCCTCTTTATCACACATACTTCCTCTTTATCAGACACTCCCTCTTTATCACACATACTTCCTCTTTATCAGACACTCCCTCTTTATCAGACACTCCCTCTTTATCACACACACTTCCTCTTTATCAGACACTCCCTCTTTATCAGACACTCCCTCTTTATAACAGACACTCCCTCTTTATCAGACACCTCCTCTTTATCCCACACACTTCCTCTTTATCAGACACTCCCTCTTTATCAGACACTCCCTCTTTATCAGACACTCCCTCTTTATCACAGACACTCCCTCTTTATCAGACACTCCCTCTTTATCACAGACACTCCCTCTTTATCAGACACTCCCTCTTTATCACAGACACTCCCTCTTTATCAGACACTCCCTCTTTATCACAGACATTCCCTCTTTATCAGACACTCCCTCTTTATCAGACACTCCCTCTTTATCCCACACACCTCCTCTTTATCAGACACTCCCTCTTTATCACAGACACTCCCTCTTTATCAGACACTCCCTCTTTATCACACACACTTCCTCTTTATCAGACACTCCCTCTTTATTAGACACTCCCTCTTTATCACAGACACTCCCTCTTTATCAGACACTCCCTCTTTATCCCACACACTTCCTCTTTATCAGACACTCCCTCTTTATCACAGACACTCCCTCTTTATCAGACACTCCCTCTTTATCACACACACTTCCTCTTTATCAGACACTCCCTCTTTATCAGACACTCCCTCTTTATCAGACACTCCCTCTTTATCAGACACTCCCTCTTTATCACACACACTTCCTCTTTATCAGACACTCCCTCTTTATCAGACACTCCCTCTTTATCACACACACTCCCTGTTTATCAGACACTCCCTCTTTATCACATACACTCCCTGTTTATCAGACACTCCCTCTTTATCACAGACACTCCCTCTTTATCAGACACTCCCTCTTTATCAGACACTCCCTCTTTATCAGACACTCCCTCTTTATCCCACACACCTCCTCTTTATCAGACACTCCCTCTTTATCACAGACACTCCCTCTTTATCACAGACACTCCCTCTTTATGAGACACTCCTTCTTTATCAGACACTCCCTCTTTATGAGACACTCCCTCTTTATCAGACACTCCCTCTTTATCAGACACTCCCTCTTTATCCCACACACTTCCTCTTTATCAGACACTCCCTCTTTATCAGACACTCCCTCTTTATCCCACACACTTCCTCTTTATCAGACACTCCCTCTTTATCAGACACTCCCTCTTTATCAGACACTCCCTCTTTATCCCACACACTTCCTCTTTATCAGACACTCCCTCTTTATCAGACACTCCCTCTTTATCACAGACACTCCCTCTTTATCAGACACTCCCTCTTTATCACAGACACTCCCTCTTTATCACAGACACTTCCTCTTTATCAGACACTCCCTCTTTATGAGACACTCCCTCTTTATCAGACACTCCCTCTTTATCAGACACTCCCTCTTTATCAGACACTCCCTCTTTATGAGACACTCCCTCTTTATCAGACACTCCCTCTTTATCAGACACTCCCTCTTTATCCCACACACTTCCTCTTTATCAGACACTCCCTCTTTATCAGACACTCCCTCTTTATCCCACACACTTCCTCTTTATCAGACACTCTCTCTTTATCCCACACACTTCCTCTTTATCAGACACTCCCTCTTTATCAGACACTCCCTCTTTATCAGACACTCCCTCTTTATCAGACACTCCCTCTTTATCAGACACTCCCTCTTTATCAGACACTTCCTCTTTATCAGACACTCCCTCTTTATCAGACACTCCCTCTTTATCACAGACACTCCCTCTTTATCAGACACTCCCTCTTTATCACAGACACTCCCTCTTTATCACAGACACTTCCTCTTTATCAGACACTCCCTCTTTATCACAGACACTTCCTCTTTATCAGACACTCCCTCTTTATGAGACACTCCCTCTTTATCACAGACACTCCCTCTTTATGAGACACTCCTTCTTTATCAGACACTCCCTCTTTATGAGACACTCCTTCTTTATCAGACACTCCCTCTTTTTACAGTAAAGCCTGTGATTTTAAATTACCATCAGAGTAATAACCAGTGAGAGCCAGTAGAAAAACATTCACACAGTCTCATTGACAGTACTTTGGTTTACCTCTGAGGAGATGACTCAGGCTTACATCTACTGAGGAGGGGACTCAGGTTTACCTCTTAGGAGATGACTCAGGTTTACCATTGAGTAGGAGACTCAGGTTTACCTATGAGGAGGATACTCAGATTTACTTCTACTGAGGAGGTGACTCAGGTTTACCTCTACCCTGGAGGGGACATAGGTTTACCTCTGCTGAGGAAGAGACTCAGGTTTACCCCTAATGAGGAAGGGACTCAGGTTTACCCCTAATGAGGAGGGGACTCAGGTTTAGCCCTACTGAGGAGGTGACTCAGGTTTACCTCTACCCTGGGACATAGGTTTACCTCTGCTGAGGAGGAGACTCAGGTTTTCCCCTAATGAGGAGGGGACTCAGGTTTACCCCTAATGAGGAGGGGACTCAGGTTTACCTCCACTGAGGAAGGGACTCAGGTTTACCTCTACTGAGGAGGTGACTCAGGTTTACCCCTAATGAGGAGGGGACTCAGGTTTACCCCTAATGAGGAGGGGACTCAGGTTTACCCCTACTGAGGAGGTGACTCAGATTTACCTCTACCCTTGGACATAGGTTTACCTCTGCTGAGGAGGAGACTCAGGTTTTCCCCTAATGAGGAGGGGACTCAGGTTTACCCCTAATGAGGAGGGGACTCAGGTTTACCTCCACTGAGGAAGGGACTCAGGTTTACCTCTACTGAGGAGGGGACTCGGGTTTACAGGAGACTCAGGTTTACAGGGGACTCAGGTTTACCTCTACTGAGGAGGGGACTCAGGTTTGCCTCCACTGAAGAGGAGGAGTTCACCTTTCCTGCCGTTCTCCTGATAAAACCATTTATCAAATGTATCTCCCCCAACAGAGCTGCAAACTGTCCAGAGATATATTCCATAACTTTATTTAAACGCTAATATGTGTTTGACAGATTAGCAGAGGAAGCAAGCAGCCTATTTTGTTATTTTCCCTCCTGTCCGTGATCAAACACTGCCGAGGTGGCTCCTGCTCCGTGTTGGGTCGTTGACGCTGCTTGATTGCTGTGAAATAACTTGCTATCTGCTATTTCTCAGTTCCTATTGGAATTCCTTATCCATAATGTCTACTGGGAGGGTTTTAATTGTGCCCTTAACATGCACAGTGGACTGTATTTCACAAAGGCAATAAAAGTATACAGAGTTAACGCATGGTAATTGTCTGAAATAAATAACAGAGCATTGGAACGTTCTGTTTTATAGCTTTGTGTATTGATGCTATTTTTCCTAGGAATGGTGAGTGTGACAGTGAATTTAAAACTTTAGTTTTTTTATATGAACATAAGACCATATTTATACCTTCCAGGCATTTTGAATACCTGAGGTATTTTTAGATAAAAAAGCACATCATCCACAATCACAGTATAAATAGACTCACATTGAAAAGAAAGGTGGAATGGGTTTGTGACAGACGAGCTCTGCTAGCTAGAGCAAGTTGACATATATCCAAGACAGGAAATCACTGTCATGTCAGTGTGAACAGCAAGTGCAGAGAGGGAAGGAAAATAAGGTGATTCTTCTCACGGGAGGGCTGAAGAGAGAGGCCGAAGAGAGAGGCTGAAGAGAGAGGCCGAAGAGAGAGACCGAAGAGAGAGGCCGAAGAGAGAGGCCGAAGAGAGAGGCCGTAGAGAGAGGCCGAAGAGAGAGGCCGAAGAGAGAGGCCGAAGAGAGAGGCCGAAGAGAGAGGCCGAAGAGAGAGGCCGAAGAGAGAGGCCGAAGAGAGAGGCCGAAGAGGAGCGATGCGTCGGGGGTTAGAGGGGTCGTCTTCTCGGGGGGATGGGGGGGGGGTCAGATAAATAAATGTCACTCGTTGTGACGTGTCCTTTGTGGCTGTCACTCCGATGTGACACACAGATCTTATCTTGTTTACTCATCCACCCACCCTGCAGTGTGTGCGCGCGCATGCGTATGCATGTACAGTAAAAGTCGGAAGTTTACATACACCTTAGCCAGATACATTTAAATTGCGTTCTTCACAATTCCTAACATTTAATCCTAGTAAAAATTCCCTGTCTTAGGTCAGTTAGGATCACCACTTTATTTTAAGAATGTGAAATGTCAGAATAATAGTAGAGAGATTTATTTCAGCTTTTATTTCTTTCATCACATTCCCAGTGGGTCAGAAGTTTACATACACTCAATTAGTATTTGGTAGCATTGCCTTTAAATTGTTTAATATGAGTCAAATGTTTCGGGTAGCCTTCCGCAAGCTTCCCACAATAAATTGGGTGAATTTTGGCCCATTCCTCCTGACAGAGCTGGTGTTACTGAGTCAGGTTTGTAGGCCTCCTTGCTAACACACACTTTTTCAGTTCTGCTCACAAATTTTCTATGGAATTGAGGTCAGGGCTTTGTGATGGCCACTCCAATACAATACCTTGAAGTTGTTGTCCTTAAGCCATTTTGCCACAACTTTGGAAGTATGCTTGGGGTCATTGTCCATGTGGAAGACCCATTTGCAACCAAGCTAATTTCCTGACTGATGTCTTCAGATGTTGCTTCAATATATCCACATAATTTTTCTGCCTCATGATGCCATCCATTTTGTGAAGTGCACTAGTCCCTCCTGCAGCAAAGGTTGGGATGGTGTTCTTCGGCTTATAAGCCTCCCACCTTTTCCTCCAAACATAACAATGGTCATTATGGCCAAACAGTTCTGTTTTTGTTTCATCAGAGACAGACAGACAGACAGGCAGACAGGCAGGCAGGCAGGCAGACAGACAGACAGACAGACAGACAGACAGACAGACAGACAGGCAGGCAGACAGGCAGACAGGCAGGCAGGCAGGCAGACAGGCAGACAGGCAGGCAGACAGCCAGACAGGCAGTCAGGCAGGGAGACAGACAGACAGACAGACAGACAGACAGACAGACAGACAGACAGACAGGCAGACAGGCAGACAGACAGACAGACAGACAGACAGACAGGCAGGCAGGCAGACAGACAGACAGACAGACAGACAGACAGACAGACAGACAGACAGACAGACAGACAGACAGACAGACAGGCAGGCAGGCAGACAGGCAGGCAGAGCCAGACAGGCAGTCAGGCAGGGAGACAGACAGACAGACAGACAGACAGACAGACAGACAGACAGACAGACAGACAGACAGACAGGCAGACAGACAGACAGACAGGCAGACAGGCAGACAGACAGACAGACAGACAGACAGACAGGCAGACAGGCAGGCATTCACTTTGTTTCTGCCACAAGCGTCTAATATAAACAGAAAAAAAGATCCCGGCCCAGTGGTATTCTGTTGTGTGTGGCATCACCGTGGCAACGCCCCAGAGCCCATCACGCAGCTTCAGAGGGGTGAATTGAAGAGAGAATCACAGATGATCAAACACTGGGTGAACTAGGGGCCTCTTGCTTTCTAAACACAAGAACATATCAGAAACAGGTGAGAACGATCCCAGGTCAATACACATACAAAGTGTGATAAGAGTTTAGATTCTCTTTACTTGAGGTCTCAGGGGTTTACAAAAGTTCCACACAAAAACACACGACCCACATGAACACAGATACTCAGTCCCAAGAATAAGTCCCAGCTGCTGGTGAGGTAGAACAAAATGGCTGCCGCCGCTGTTTGTCCAACCATTGATTGCCCCGTCCGATCGCTCGTTGGCGCATTCTGCCTTGCCATTGGCACAGGGGCAAAGAACAGAGCAGGGGTCAGGGGTCATTCTCTCTGTAGCACCCAATAGTCACTCACTCAGTTCAGGAAAGACCATCCATGCTTTTTGCATCATAGCACTCGTTTGTTCGGCTCTGTCCTCCAACCCCCCTCTAGACAGCAGCATGTCTCTGTCCTCCATCCCCCTCCAGACAGCAGCATGTCTCTGTCCTCCATCCCCCCTCCAGACAGCAGCATGTCTCTGTCCTCCATCCCCCCTCCAGACAGCAGCATGTCTCTGTCCTCCAACCCCCCTCCAGACAGCAGCATGTCTCTGTACTCCAACCCCCCTCCAGACAGCAGCATGTCTCTGTCCTCCATCCTCCCTCCAGACAGCAGCATGTCTCTGTCCTCCAACCCCCTCCAGACAGCAGCATGTCTCTGTCCTCCCTCCCCCCTTCAGACAGCAGCATGTCAGTATATTCAATAAAGATAATACAGGTCAATAAAGATAAGACAGGTCAATAAAGATAAGACAGGTCAATAAAGATAAGACAGGTCAATAAAGATAAGACAGGTCAATAAAGATAAGACAGGTCAATAAAGATAAGACAGGTCAATAAAGATAAGACAGGTCAATAAAGATAAGACAGGTCAATAAAGATAAGACAGGTCAATAAAGATAAGACAGGTCAATAAAGATAAGACAGGTCAATAAAGATAAGACAGGTCAATAAAGATAATACAGGTCAATAAAGATAATACAGGTCAATAAAGATAAGACAGGTCAATAAAGATAAGACAGGTCAATAAAGATAAGACAGGTCAATAAAGATAATACAGGTCAATAAAGATAATACAGGTCAATAAAGATAAGACAGGTCAATAAAGATAATACAGGTTAAATAAAGTTAATACACATTGAGTAAAGATAATACATGTAGAAATAAGATAATGCACATACAATAGGGATCACTGCAAACTCAAAATCTCTATTAAAAATGAGCTGTCTCCAATTAGGGCAAGGAAGGACACGTGACACACACACACACCACACAATCACAGTCGTCTTGTACATGCCATGCCTACATGAACAAAGACATTCAGGGACCAAGGACATATGCATACACACTCAAACATACACACACACACACACACACACACACACACACACACACACACACACACACACACACACATACACTTACTCACACACACACACACACACACACACACACACACACACACACACACACACACACACACACACACACACACACACACACACACACACACACACACAGGCACACACAGACACACACACACACACACACAGAAACACACACACACACACACACAGGCACACACAGACACACACACACACACACACACACACACAGCTGCTGCTCGGCTGTCAGACATCAAGACCGTTATTACGTTTAATGTAAATCAGTGTTCAAACAACCATAGCGCGCATGAGTGTGTGCGCGCGTGTGTGTGCTTATGTGCCTGTGTGTGTCTATTTATTTATTTGTGTTTAAACCTTCAGCCTGCTTATGAATATATTCATTTGACTTTAAATGTGTGTTGAGAGAAAAGAGGCCTGCTTTAAGCAGTCTCCCCTCTAATACAGCAATGGGAAATAGACAGCAGCTCAGGTTGCACTCCTTTGTAAAGCATTGACATGTTTTTCTTGGATGCTTCCATGCAGAATAGGGACGGTCCTGGATAAAGATCTGTTTCCTGGGGTTCACCGTCAGAATTCAGACAAAAGACTCAGCAGGGATGTTCTCTCCTCCAGACACCCCACATTCAAACCTCCAAAATTCCCCACAATCCTCCTCTGTAATTATGGACCTTCCTCAGACTCAAATCAAGGCACTCCTGCCACCCTGATAACGGTGATGATAATAATAGGAAGAAACAGCATTGTGGAGAGCGGTCACAACGAGGTACAGTCAGCTTAACTAGTTCTACACAGAGCTGTGTGTTTAGAGAGGTACAGTCAGCTTAACTAGTTATACACAGAGCTGTGTGTTTAGAGAGATACAGTCAGGTTAACTAGTTCTACACAGAGCTGTGTGTTTAGAGAGGTACAGTCAGCTTAACTAGTTCTACACAGAGCTGTGTGTTTAGAGAGGTACAGTCAGCTTAACTAGTTCTACACAGAGCTGTGTGTTTAGAGAGGTACAGTCAGCTTAACTAGTTCTACACAGAGCTGTGTGTTTACAGAGGTACAGTCAGCTTAACTAGTTCTACTCAGAGCTGTGTGTGTAGAGATGTACACAGTCAGCTTAACTAGTTCTACACAGAGCTGTGTGTTTAGAGAGGTACAGTCAGCTTAACTAGTTCTACACAGAGCTGTGTGTTTAGAGAGGTACAGTCAGCTTAACTAGTTCTACACAGAGCTGTGTGTTTAGAGAGGTACAGTCAGCTTAACTAGTTCTACACAGAGCTATGTGTTTAGAGAGGTACAGTCAGCTTAACTAGTTATACACAGAGCTGTGTGTTTAGAGAGATACAGTCAGGTTAACTAGTTCTACACAGAGCTGTGTGTTTAGAGAGGTACAGTCAGCTTAACTAGTTCTACACAGAGCTGTGTGTTTAGAGAGGTACAGTCAGCTTAACTAGTTCTACTCAGAGCTGTGTGTTTAGAGAGATACAGTCAGCTTAACTAGTTCTACACAGAGCTGTGTGTTTAGAGAAGTACAGTCAGCTTAACTAGTTCTACACAGAGTTGTGTGTTTAGAGAGGTACAGTCAGCTTAACTAGTTCTACACAGAGCTGTGTGTTTAGAGAGGTACAGTCAGCTTAACTAGTTCTACACAGAGCTGTGTGTTTAGAGAGGTACAGTCAGCTTAAGTAGTTCTACACAGAGCTATGTATTTAGAGAGGTACAGTCAGCTTAACTAGTTCTACACAGAGCTGTGTGTTTAGAGAGGTACAGTCAGCTTAACTAGTTCTACACAGAGCTGTGTGTTTAGAGAGGTACAGTCAGCTTAACTAGTTCTACACAGAGCTGTGTGTTTAGAGAGGTACAGTCAGCTTAACTAGTTCTACACAGAGCTGTGTGTTTAGAGAGGTACAGTCAGCTTAACTAGTTCTACACAGAGCTGTGTGTTTAGAGAGGTACAGTCAGCTTAACTAGTTCTACACAGAGCTGTGTGTTTAGAGAGGTACAGTCAGCTTAACTAGTTCTACACAGAGCTGTGTGTTTAGAGAGGTACAGTCAGCTTAACTAGTTTTACACAGAGCTGTGTGTGTAGAGAGTTCTGACAACTTTTAGAATTCAGAACATTGTTCTAATTCCAGACATTCAGGGTGTGTAAATTCACTCTGGCTGTATCCTCCGATTTCAGAGCACTCTCATCTCAGTGTGCCAGAGAGCACAGAAAACAACTGAATGGCTCAAACCTGTACACCTGTTAATTGAAATGCATTCCAGGTGACTACCTCATGAAGCTGGTTGAGAGAATGCCAAGTGTGTGCAAAGCTGTCATCATGGCAAAGGGTGGATAGTTTGAAGAATCTCAAATATAAAAGATGATCTATCTCTCTCTCTCATCCCATCTGGTCCTTCCAGGTGTGCTGGTGACAGATCTGCATGTGCATTTCATCCAGAACCAATGAGTCGCTGGGTCACCGGGTTGCTCGGTCACTGGGTCGCTGGGTCACTGGGTCGCTGGGTCACTGGGTCGCTGGGTCACTGGGTTGCTGGGTTGCTGGGTTGCTAAGTCGCTGGGTCACTGGGTCGCTGGATCGCTGGGTCGCTGGGTTGCTGGGTCACCGGGTTGCTGGGTCTACGGGTTGCTGGGTCACCGGGTTGCTGGGTCACCGGGTTGCTGGGTCACTGGGTCGCTGGGTCACTGGGTTGCTGGGTTGCTGGGTTGCTGAGTCGCTGGGTCACTGGGTCGCTGGGTCGCTGGGTTGCTGGGTCACCGGGTTGCTGGGTCACTGGGTCGCTGGGTCACTGGGTCACTGGGTCGCTGGGTCGCCGGGTCGCTGGGTCACTGGGTCGCTGAGTCGCTGGGTCACTGGGTCGCTGGGTCGCTGGGTCGCTGGGTCGCTGGGTCACTGGGTCGCTGGGTCACTGGGTCGCTGGGTCGCTGGGTCACCGGGTCGCTGGGTCACTGGGTTGCTGAGTCGCTGGGTCACTGGGTCGCTGGGTCACTGGGTCGCTGGGTTGCTGGGTCACCGGGTTGCTGGGTCACCGGGTTGCTGGGTCACCGGGTTGCTGGGTCACTGGGTCGCTGGGTCACTGGGTTGCTGGGTTGCTGGGTTGCTGAGTCGCTGGGTCACTGGGTCGCTGGGTCGCTGGGTTGCTGGGTCACCGGGTTGCTGGGTCACTGGGTCGCTGGGTAACTGGGTTGCTGGGTTGCTGGGTTGCTGAGTCGCTGGGTCACTGGGTCGCTGGGTTGCTGGGTCACCAGGTTGCTGGGTCACTGGGTCGCTGGGTCACTGGGTCGCTGGGTCGCTGGGTCGCTGGGTTGCTGGGTCACCGGGTTGCTGGGTCACTGGTTCGCTGCGTCACTGGGTCGCTGGGTCGCTGGGTTGCTGGGTTGCTGGGTCACTGGGTCGCTGGGTCGCTGGGTTGCTGGGTCACTGGGTCACTGGGTTGCTGGGTCGCTGGGTCACTGGGTTGCTGGGTCGCTGGGTCACTGGGTCGCTGCGTCACTGGGTCGCTGGGTCGCTGGGTTGCTGGGTCACTGGGTTGCTGGGTCGCTGGGTTGCTGGGTCAATGGGTTGCTGGGTCGCTGGGTCACTGGGTTGCTGGATTGCTGGGTCACTGGGTTGCTGGGTTGCTGGGTCGCTGGGTTGCTGGGTTGCTGGGTCGCTGGGTTGCTGGGTTGCTGGGTCGCTGGGTTGCTGGGTTGCTGGGTCTCCAGTGACATTGAATGTTCATGAAGTGCTGATTATAAAACCTGATTGTGTAACCAAGGTAAGCCTGAGCCAGAGAACAGTAGCCTGCTTTGAAATGGAAATGATGGGGGTAGAGAGGCAGAGGTGGAGGGGTGGAGGAATCGAGAGGTGGGGAGTAGGGGAGAGGGGCATTTCAGGACATCAGATTGGGCAGAATATGAATATAGTTGGCCCTAGGGAATAGGATGCCATTTCGGAAGCACCCTAGGAATGTCATCACGGGGCTACTGTCAGTCCACCAAATCTAACCTGCCTCATGCTCCGTTCCCCTCATCCTCAGCCCAGCAGGATGCCATGTGAAACACAGTCCTACTCAACATCTGTCTGTTTCAGATAGTGGCTATCTGCATCTGACCTGTTGTGGGACTCATTCAGCCCTACAGGGCTACAGGTTCAGCCTGGGTTACAGCTTTGCATGGAGAGGGATACAGATAGATGACCTACCTTGTCCATCCGTGCCTGCTCCAAATGCCATCAAGTTCTAGAATAGGAATAGGGCTGTCCTATCAGTTGGTAAGTGGGGCTTAGTTAGGAATAAAGAGAGTATGTTTCTAGTTGATATTTATCTCTGTGTGACCACCTTAGGTACCTCTATCTATCCAAGAATTCCACAGGAGGCTGCTGAAAGGAGGATGGCTCGTAATATGGACCTAATGGGATGGCATCCAACACGATACCATTACACCCATTCCGCTCCAGGCGTTACCACAAGCCTGTCCTCCCCAATTAAGCTGCCACCAACCTCCTGTGCTGCATGCAGTGTTCCCTGTGTTTTAAAAGGAATGTTGTTGAACCTAGGTTGGGTCAGGGCTACTGACTGACTTTATAGACCCTTTTCAATCTGAAAAGGAATGTTGTTGAACCTAGGTTGGGTCAGGGCTACTGACTGACTTTATAGACCCTTTTCAATCTGAAAAGGAATGGTTGAACAGGTTGGGTCTACTGACTGACTTTATAGACCCTTTTCAATCTGAAAAGGAATGTTGTTGAACCTAGGTTGGGTCAGGGCTACTGACTGACTTTATAGACCCTTTTCAATCTGGAAAGGAATGTTGTTGAACCTAGGTTGGGTCAGGGCTACTGACTGACTTTATAGACCCTTTTCAATCTGGAAAGGAATGTTGTTGAACCTAGGTTGGGTCAGGGCTACTGACTGACTTTATAGACCCTTTTCAATCTGGAAAGGAATGTTGTTGAACCTAGGTTGGGTCAGGGCTACTGACTGACTGTATAGACCCTTTTCAATCTGGAAAGGAATGTTGTTGAACCTAGGTTGGGTCAGAGCTACTGACTGACTTTATAGACCCTTTTCAATCTGAAAAGGAATGTTGTTGAACCTAGGTTGGGTCAGGGCTACTGACTGACTTTATAGACCCTTTTCAATCTTAAAAGGAATGTTGTTGAACCTAGGTTGGGTCAGGGCTACTGACTGACTTTATAGACCCTTTTCAATCTGAAAAGGAATGTTGTTGAACCTAGGTTGGGTCAGGGCTACTGACTGACTTTATAGACCCTTTTCAATCTGAAAAGCAATGCTGTTTGCAACCTTGCATTAAAATGATCAGTGAATATGGGCAGAGTCAGAGTTTAGAGAATATTTAGCCGTTTTGATGTTATCTAAACAGGCACTCTGCTACCCATACTGCCCTGAATGTGTGTCTCTGAATATGTGTCTCTCTGCCTTGAAGTTGTCTCTCTCTGTCCTGAAGTTGTGTCTCTCTGCCCTGAAGTTGTGTCGCTCTGTCCTGAAGTTGTGTCTCTCTGCCCTGAAGTTATGTGTCTCTCTGCCCTGAAGTTATGTGTCTCTCTGCCCTGAAGTTATGTGTCTCTCTGCCCTGAAGTTATGTGTCTCTCTGCCCTGAAGTTATGTGTCTCTCTGCCCTGAAGTTATGTGTCTCTCTGCCTTGAAGTTGTGTCTCTCTGCCCTGAAGTTATGTGTCTCTCTGTCCTGAAGTTGTGTCTCTCTGCCTTGAAGTTATGTGTCTCTCTGCCTTGAAGTTATGTGTCTCTCTGCCTTGAAGTTATGTGTCTCTCTGCCCTGAAGTTATGTGTCTCTCTGCCTTGTTACTGTATGTGTCTCTCTGCCCTGAAGTTATGTGTCTCTCTACCCTGTTACTGTATGTGTCTCTCTGCCCCCCTGAAGTTATGTGTCTCTCTGCCCTGTTACTGTATGTGTCTCTCTGCCCTGAAGTTATGTGTCTCTCTGCCCTGTTACTGTATGTGTCTCTCTGCCCTGAAGTTATGTGTCTCTCTGCCCTGTTACTGTATGTGTCTCTCTGCCCTGAAGTTATGTGTCTCTCTGCCCTGAAGTTATGTGTCTCTCTGCCCTGAAGTTATGTGTCTCTCTGCCCTGAAGTTATGTGTCTCTCTGCCTTGAAGTTATGTGTCTCTCTGCCCTGAAGTTATGTGTCTCTCTGCCCTGTTACTGTATGTGTCTCTCTGCCCTGAAGTTATGTGTCTCTCTGCCCTGTTACTGTATGTGTCTCTCTGCCCTGAAGTTATGTGTCTCTCTGCCCTGTTACTGTATGTGTCTCTCTGCCCTGAAGTTATGTGTCTCTCTGCCCTGTTACTGTATGTGTCTCTCTGCCCTGAAGTTATGTGTCTCTCTGCCCTGTTACTGTATGTGTCTCTCTGCCCTGAAGTTGTGTCTCTCTACCCTGTTACTGTATGTGTCTCTCTGCCCTGAAGTTATGCGTCTCTCTGCCCTGTTACTGTATGTGTCTCTCTGCCTTGAAGTTATGTGTCTCTCTACCCTGTTACTGTATGTGTCTCTCTGCCCTGAAGTTATGTGTCTCTCTGCCCTGTTACTGTATGTGTCTTTCTGCCCTGAAGTTATGTGTCTCTCTGCCCTGTTACTGTATGTGTCTCTCTGCCCTGAAGTTATGCGTCTCTCTGCCCTGTTACTGTATGTGTCTCTCTGCCTTGAAGTTATGTGTCTCTCTACCCTGTTACTGTATGTGTCTCTCTGCCCTGAAGTTATGTGTCTCTCTGCCCTGTTACTGTATGTGTCTCTCTGCCCTGAAGTTATGTGTCTCTCTGCCCTGTTACTGTATGTGTCTCTCTGCCCTGAAGTTATGTGTCTCTCTGCCCTGTTACTGTATGTGTCTCTCTGCCCTGAAGTTATGTGTCTCTCTACCCTGTTACTGTATGTGTCTCTCTGCCCTGAAGTTATGTGTCTCTCTGCCCTGTTACTGTATGTGTCTCTCTGCCCTGTTACTGTATGTGTCTCTCTGCCCTGTTACTGTATGTGTCTCTCTGCCCTGTTACTGTATGTGTCTCTCTGCCCTGAAGTTATGTGTCTCTCTGCCCTGTTACTGTATGTGTCTCTCTGCCCTGAAGTTATGTGTCTCTCTGCCCTGTTACTGTATGTGTCTCTCTGCCCTGTTACTGTATGTGTCAACCCTAAAACATGTTTGTATGATGCCCTTAAGCCTTTGTTACGTTGAATTAGCCACCAAGTGATGTGGAAAGGTGTGTGATAAACAGTAGGAGTAACTTAAACTTAAAGGAGGTTGTATGCAGATTGAGCTCTGTGTCTGTGCGTGCGTGTGCATGTGCACTTGTGCGTGTGTGTGTTTGTGTACTGTGAGTGTATCTGTTATGATGTTTTGGTCTGCAATACTACTAACCTAATGGGGAAAATAGAGCAACATCTCTTCACAGATTAGTGCTGATGTGCATCATGGCCTAGAGGTCAATGTCCTCACCCAAAACCAAAATACCATCTCTGCTGAAGTCCACAGTGTATACAAAGAAATGTAACAAAACAGGTCATCCAAAACTAATTCTCCCGTCCTTTGGGCTCAATCCGTCTACAATCTTACTATACAAAATGTCTAGAGTTTGTTTCCAAAGAGTAATCCCTGTTGATGAATTTATCTGGTGAACTGCTGTGTAATGTGTTGAAGGATTACCCTTGTAGAAACAGCCAGGTGCCCTCCTCATGCCCCTTCACCAGACCATAACACTGCACATAATTAGCTGACTGGGTGGGTTGAATAAAACATAGAAATAGAATGACTAGTGTGGGTAAAAATGACGAGAGCAGGAACGTTGACTAGAGAGGAACGTTGACTAGAAGAACGTTGACTAGAGAGGAACATTGACTAGAGAGGAATGTTGACTAGAGCGAAACGTTGACTAGAGAGGAACATTGACTAGAGAGGAACGTTGACTAGAGAGGAACATTGACTAGAGAGGAATGTTGACTAGAGAGGAACATTGACTAGAGAGGAACGTTGACTAGAGCGAAACGTTGACTAGAGAGGAACATTGACTAGAGAGGAACGTTGACTAGAGAGGAACATTGACTAGAGAGGAACGTTGACTAGAGAGGAACGTTGACTAGAGCGGAACATTGACTAGAGAGGAACGTTGACTAGAGAGGAACATTGACTAGAGAGGAACGTTGACTAGAGAGGAAGGTTGACTAGAGAGGAATGTTGACTAGAGAGGAACGTTGACTAGAGAGGAACATTGACTAGAGAGGAACGTTGACTAGAGAGGAACGTTGACTAGAGGAACGTTGACTAGAGGAACGTTGACTAGAGAGGGAAACGTTGACTAGAGAGGAACGTTGACTAGAGAGGAACATTGACTAGAGAGGAACGTTGACTAGAGCTGAACATTGACTAGAGAGGAACGTTGACTAGAGAGGAATGTTGACTAGAGGAACGTTGACTAGAGAGGAACGTTGACTAGAGGAACGTTGACTAGAGGAACGTTGACTAGAGGAACGTTGACTAGAGAGGAATGTTGACTAGAGGAACGTTGACTAGAGGAACGTTGACTAGAGGAACGTTGACTAGAGAGGAACGTTGACTAGAGAGGAATGTTGACTAGAGGAACGTTGACTAGAGGAACGTTGACTAGAGAGGGAAACGTTGACTAGAGAGGAACGTTGACTAGAGAGGAACATTGACTAGAGAGGAACGTTGACTAGAGCTGAACATTGACTAGAGAGGAATGTTGACTAGAGGAACGTTGACTAGAGAGGAACGTTGACTAGAGGAACGTTGACTAGAGGAACGTTGACTAGAGAGGAACGTTGACTAGAGGAACGTTGACTAGAGAGGAATGTTGACTAGAGAAACGTTGACTTGAGCAACGTTGACTAGAGGAACGTTGACTAGAGAGGAACGTTGACTAGAGAGGAATGTTGACTAGAGGAACGTTGACTAGAGGAACGTTGACTAGAGAGGAATGTTGACTAGAGGAACGTTGACTAGAGGAACGTTGACTAGAGGAACGTTGACTAGAGAGGAACGTTGGCTAGAGAGGAACGTTGACTAGAGAGGAACATTGACTAGAGAGGAACGTTGACTAGAGCTGAACATTGACTAGAGAGGAACGTTGACTAGAGAGGAATGTTGACTAGAGGAACGTTGACTAGAGAGGAACGTTGACTAGAGGAACGTTGACTAGAGGAACGTTGACTAGAGAGGAATGTTGACTAGAGGAACGTTGACTAGAGAGGAACGTTGACTAGAGAGGAACGTTGACTAGAGCGGAACATTGACTAGAACGTTGACTAGAGAGGAACGTTGACTAGAGAGGAACATTGACTCGAGAGGAACGTTGACTAGAGAGGAATGTTGACTAGAGGAACGTTGACTAGAGGGGAACGTTGACTAGAGAGGAACGTTGACTAGAGCGGAACATTGACTAGAGAGGAACGTTGACTAGAGAGGAATGTTGACTAGAGAGGAACGTTGACTAGAGAGGAACGTTGACTAGAGGAACGTTGACTAGAGGAACGTTGACTAGAGAGGAACGTTGACTAGAGAGGAACGTTGACTAGAGAGGAACGTTGACTGGAGCGTGTGATGACCCTCCCACTCTGTCTGCCGTATTCTCTCTTTGTTCTTGTTTCCTTATTAGGATGTCGGGGGGCGGAGTTGGGAGGGTCGTCAGCTACATGGGAAACACCTGGGCCAGGTGTCTCCCAGGATAAATAGACCTCTTCCACATTCATGGAGGAGACTCTCTCCATGCAGACACCTTTACAGATTTTGTTGTGTATCTTGGTGGCCTTTTGGTTGTTTGCTTTGGCACCTTTCAACAGCCTGCATTATCACATTCATGCATGCAAAACACTCACTTACACTACTGATTACTGATTACATACACCATTGTATATTGTACTTAGGTTACTTTATTTAATAAATATATATTTTGTTACTCCTTATCTCCAGGTTGTCTCCCTTTTGTTACAGGATTTGAGCCGGTTCGTGACAAGCGGAACGTTGACTAGAGTGGAACGTTGACTAGAGAGGAACGTTGACTAGAGAGGAACGTTGACTAGAGAGGAACGTTGACTAGAGGAACGTTGACTAGAGAGGAACGTTGACTAGAGAGGAACGTTGACTAGAGGAACGTTGACTAGAGGAACGTTGACTAGAGAGGAACGTTGACTAGAGGAACTTTGACTAGAGAGGAACGTTGACTAGAGAGGAACGTTGACTAGAGAGGAACGTTGACTAGAGGAACGTTGACTAGAGGAACGTTGACTAGAGAGGAACGTTGACTAGAGAGGAATGTTGACTAGAGGAACGTTGACTAGAGGAACGTTGACTAGAGAGGAACGTTGACTAGAGAGGAACGTTGACTAGAGAGGAATGTTGACTAGAGGAACGTTGACTAGAGAGGAACATTGACTAGAGAGGAACGTTGACTAGAGAGGAACGTTGACTAGAGGAACGTTGACTAGAGGAACGTTGACTAGAGAGGAACGTTGACTAGAGAGGAACGTTGACTAGAGAGGAATGTTGACTAGAGGAACGTTGACTAGAGGAACGTTGACTAGAGGAACGTTGACTAGAGAGGAACGTTGACTAGAGAGGAACGTTGACTAGAGAGGAATGTTGACTAGAGGAACGTTGACTAGAGAGGAACGTTGACTAGAGAGGAATGTTGACTAGAGGAACGTTGACTAGAGGAACGTTGACTAGAGAGGAACGTTGACTAGAGAGGAACGTTGACTAGAGAGGAATGTTGACTAGAGGAACGTTGACTAGAGGAACGTTGACTAGAGAGGAATGTTGACTAGAGGAACGTTGACTAGAGGAACGTTGACTAGAGAGGAACGTTGACTAGAGAGGAACGTTGACTAGAGAGGAATGTTGACTAGAGGAACGTTGACTAGAGGAACGTTGACTAGAGAGGAACGTTGACTAGAGAGGAACGTTGACTAGAGCGGAACATTGACTAGAGAGGAACGTTGACTAGAGAGGAATGTTGACTAGAGAGGAACGTTGACTAGAGAGGAACGTTGACTAGAGGAACGTTGACTAGAGCGGAACATTGACTAGAGAGGAACGTTGACTAGAGAGGAATGTTGACTAGAGAGGAACGTTGACTAGAGAGGAACGTTGACTAGAGGAATGTTGACTAGAGAGGAACGTTGACTAGAGAGGAACGTTGACTAGAGAGGAACGTTGACTAGAGAGGAACGTTGACTAGAGAGGAACGTTGACTAGAGAGGAACGTTGACTAGAGAGGAACGTTGACTAGAGAGGAATGTTGACTAGAGAGGAACGTTGACTAGAGAGGAACGTTGACTAGAGAGGAACGTTGACTAGAGGAACGTTGACTAGAGGAACGTTGACTAGAGAGGAACGTTGACTAGAGAGGAACGTTGACTAGAGAGGAACGTTGACTAGAGGAATGTTGACTAGAGGAACGTTGACTAGAGAGGAACGTTGACTAGAGAGGAACTAGAGAGGAACGTTGACTAGAGAGGAACGTTGACTAGAGAGGAACGTTGACTAGAGGAACGTTGACTAGAGGAACGTTGACTGAGGAACGTTGACTAGAGGAACGTTGAAACTTGACTAGAGAGGAACGTTGACTAGAGGAACGTTGACTAGAGAGGAACGTTGACTAGAGAGGAACGTTGACTAGAGAGGAACGTTGACTAGAGAGGTATGTTGACTAGAGGAACGTTGACTAGAGGAACGTTGACTAGAGAGGAATGTTGACTAGAGGAACGTTGACTAGAGGAACGTTGACTAGAGGAACGTTGACTAGAGAGGAATGTTGACTAGAGGAACGTTGACTAGAGGAACGTTGACTAGAGGAACGTTGACTAGAGAGGAACGTTGACTAGAGAGGAATGTTGACTAGAGGAACGTTGACTAGAGGAACGTTGACTAGAGAGGAATGTTGACTAGAGGAACGTTGACTAGAGGAATGTTGACTAGAGGAACGTTGACTAGAGAGGAACGTTGACTAGAGAGGAACGTTGACTAGAGAGGAACATTGACTAGAGAGGAACATTGACTAGAGGAACATTGACTAGAGAGGAACGTTGACTAGAGGAACGTTGACTAGAGAGGAATGTTGACTAGAGGAACGTTGACTAGAGGAACGTTGACTAGAGAGGAACGTTGACTAGAGAGGAACGTTGACTAGAGAGGAACATTGACTAGAGAGGAACGTTGACTACGTTGACTCCGGTACTGCTTGTTGTGCAGTAGCAGAGAAAACAGTCTATGACTTGGGTGACTGGAGGCTTTAACAATTGTTTGGGCTTTCCTCTGACACCGCCTATTATATAGGTCCTGGATGACAGGAATCTTGGCCCCAGTGATGTACTGGGCCGTACACACTATCCTCTGTAGTGCTTTATGGTCGCCATACCAGGCAGTCGCCATACCAGGCAGTGATGCAGCCTCAGTACTGCTTTGTGGGCAATTCCCACTTCATTCCACAATTCTCAATTCCTCTGTTCACTATATTCTCCTGTTAGTATAGAACGCACACTTGTGAATGAAGTGAGAATATGTCTGGCAGCTGTTTATTCTCCTGCAGGCATGTTGATTAGTCTCGGCAGAGAGGCGTTGGAATCACTCAGGAGAATGTCAATTAATGTTCTGTGAATGCTGACTCTTTAATTAACTTAAACCACAAAGGCCCAGCTAGTTTGGTCAGTGCTGATTCATTTATTAGCTCATAAAACAACAGAGTGAATGTCTATGTGCCATGCCATTCATAAGAAGCAAAATGTATCAGAAAGCGTTGCCTTATTTCTGATGTGGATTAGGAATGTGATTGAGGATCTGAGGATTGGTGGCTGACGGCTGGCGATGATAAAATTACCTGACCATCTCTGTCTCTGAGGTCTGCATCGATTGGGCCAGTGTATGTCTCCCCTGTGTTATTCTCCATGTCTCTGAGGTCTGCTTCGATTGGGCCAGTGTATGTCTCCCCTGTGTTATTCTTCATGTCTCTGAGGTCTGCTTCGATTGGGCCAGTGTATGTCTCCCCTGTGTTATTCTCCATGTCTCTGAGGTCTGCTTCGATTGGGCCAGTGTATGTCTCCCCTGTGTTATTCTCCATGTCTCTGAGGTCTGCTTCGATTGGACCAGTGTATGTCTCCCCTGTGTTATTCTCTGTCTCTGAGGTCTGCTTCGATTGGACCAGTGTACGTCTCCCCTGTGTTATTCTCCATGTCTCTGAGGTCTGCTTCGATTGGACCAGTGTATGGCTCCCCTGTGTTATTCTCCATGTTTATGAGGGCTGCAGCAGTCGATCGGTTGATATTTACACACCCGTCTCTCTTTTTTCACCATAGTAACTCATCTTTTTATCATTTACTCACATCTGTCTTTCATTTACAGTCTCATTTTCCCGTTCTCTCTTTATCCCCTCTCTCTTGCTCTCTCGCTGTCTCTCCACACTTTCACCTTCACTTTCCTTCACACTCTATTTCTCTTCTCTCTCACTCTTTCTCTCCTTCTCCCTCTCTCTTGCTCTCTCGCTGTCTCTCCACACTTTCACCTTCACTTTCCTTCACACTCTATTTCTCTTCTCTCTCACTCTTTCTCTCCCTCTCCCTCTCTCTCTCTCGATGTGGGTCCGGTCCAGTGTGTGATGGATGAAGGGAGCGAGAGGGGTAGGGAGTGAGGGAGCGAGAGGGCTGAGGCCGGCCTGCCAGAGCAGACTGAGGAGTGTACTGCTGAAGACAACTGTGTCCATCTATTAGCTGTCAATTACATCAGCTCTCCACAGCCCCTCTCTCTTTGAGTTGGCTGTCAATCACATCAGCTCTCCACGGCCCCTCTCTCAGTCTGAGTTAGCTGTCAATCACATCAGCTCTCCACAGCCCCTCTCTCAGTCTGAGTTAGCTGTCAATCACATCAGCTCTCCACAGCCCCTCTCTCTCTGACTTAGCTGTCAATCACATCAGCTCTCCACAGCCCCTCTCTCTCTGAGTTAGCTGTCAATCACATCAGCTCTCCACAGCCCCTCTCTCAGTCTGAGTTAGCTGTCAATCACATCAGCTCTCCACAGCCCCTCTCTCTCTCTGAGTTAGCTGTCAATCACATCAGCTCTCCACAGCCCCTCTCTCTCTCTGACTTAGCTGTCAATCACATCAGCTCTCCACAGCCCCTCTCTCTCTGAGTTAGCTGTCAATCACATCAGCTCTCCACAGCCCCTCTCTCTCTGAGTTAGCTGTCAATCACATCAGCTCTCCACAGCCCCTCTCTCTCTGAGTTAGCTGTCAATCACATCAGCTCTCCACAGTCCCTCTCTCTCTCTGAGTTAGCTGTCAATCACATCAGCTCTCCACAGCCCCTCTGTCTGAGTTAGCTGTCAATCACATCAGCTCTCCACAGTCCCTCTCTCAGTCTGAGTTAGCTGTCAATCACATCAGCTCTCCACAGTCCCTCTCTCAGTCTGAGTTAGCTGTCAATCACATCAGCTCTCCACAGTCCCTCTCTCTCTCTGAGTTAGCTGTCAATCACATCAGCTCTCCACAGCCCCTCTCAGTCTGAGTTAGCTGTCAATCACATCAGCTCTCCACAGTCCCTCTCTCAGTCTGAGTTAGCTGTCAATCACATCAGCTCTCCACAGTCCCTCTCTCAGTCTGAGTTAGCTGTCAATCACATCAGCTCTCCACAGCCCCTCTCTCAGTCTGAGTTCTAGGCTTCATTATGCTCTCATAGGTCAGAGGGTGAACGCTACAGACACACTCTCAATACAGTGTGATGCTCGTTTATGTAGTCTGAGTCCCAAATGGAAACCTATTCCCTATATAGTGCACTACGGGCCCTGGTCAGAAGTACTGCCCTATATAGGGAATCAGGTGCTATTTGGGATGCAGAAGGTTTTTTATATCTATGTGTAAGAGAGTCATGTTCTTCTTCTGATGTCAAGGAGGCCCCTTTGGCCTGATGGGATACTGGAAGTCCAGAGGTTTGTCGAGTGTTGATGACAACGTCTCGGTCTATTGAGGAATGAACTTTGAGAAAGAAACTAACAGTGAATTTACCAGATGTGTCAACTGATAACATGATCAATTACAGTGATTTATCACTTGTTTAGCCAGTGCTGTTAGTAAATGGTATGACACAGTGACGTCTCTAAATAATTGCTCTTCACCTGATTCTCCTATAGCTTTGTATGAGAATAATAGGTAAGAGCTTTATCATTCTAAAAAACACTGTTCTCTCTCACTTCCTCCCTCTCTCTCTCTCTCTCTCAAAATGGTAGTCAAACTGTGTTCAGCATTGAGCCGCCTGGCCCTTTATAAACACGCTGATGTTGGCCTGCCGTGACCTTAACCTTGCTGCTTTTCAAACAGCCGACATGTTTATGGATGAGGCAGGGAGGAGAGGAAAACAATTGGTATGCAAATGGGGAGAGATCAGCTGAGTTAACAGCCCTGAGTAGAGTACAGACCAGCTCTATTTAGGTCCTGAGTAGAGTACAGACCAGCTCTATTTAGGCCCTGAGTAGAGTACAGACCAGCTCTATTTAGGTCCTGAGTAGAGTACAGACCAGCTCTATTTAGGTCCTGAGTAGAGTACAAACCAGCTCTATTTAGGTCCTGAGTAGAGTACAGACCAGCTCTATTTAGGCCCTGAGTAGAGTACAGACCAGCTCTATTTAGGTCCTGAGTAGAGTACAAACCAGCTCTATTTAGGTCCTGAGTAGAGTACAGACCAGCTCTATTTAGGTCCTGAGTAGAGTACAAACCAGCTCTATTTAGGGCCTGAGTAGAGTACAGACCAGCTCTATTTAGGCCCTGAGTAGAGTACAGACCAGCTCTATTTAGGTCCTGAGTAGAGTACAAACCAGCTCTATTTAGGCACTGAGTAGAGTACAAACCAGCTCTATTTAGGTCCTGAGTAGAGTACAGACCAGCTCTATTTAGGTCCTGAGTAGAGTACAGACCAGCTCTATTTAGGCCCTGAGTAGACAGACCAGCTCTATTTAGGTCAGAACAAACCAGCTCTATTTAGGTCCTGAGTAGAGTACAAACCAGCTCTATTTAGGTCCTGAGTAGAGTACAGACCAGCTATTTAGGTCAGACAAACCAGCTCTATTTAGGGCCTGAGTAGAGTACAGACCAGCTCTATTTAGGTCCTGAGTAGAGTACAAACCAGCTCTATTTAGGCCCTGAGTAGAGTACAAACCAGCTCTATTTAGGTCCTGAGTCTGAGAGTACAAACCAACTCTATTTAGGCCCTGAGTAGAGTACAAACCAGCTCTAGGGCCTGAGTAGTACAGACCAGCTCTATTTAGGTCCTGAGTAGAGTACAAACCAGCTCTATTTAGTCCCTGGTAGAGTACAGAGCAGCTCTATTTAGGCCCTGAGTAGAGTACAAACAGCTCTATTTAGGCCCTGAGTAGAGTACAGACCAGCTCTATTTAGGTCCAGCAGACCAGCTCTATTTAGGTCCTGAGTAGAGTACAAACCAGCTCTATTTAGGGCCTGAGTAGAGTACAGACCAGCTCTATTTAGGCCCTGAGTAGAGTACAGACCAGCTCTATTTAGGTCCTGAGTAGAGTACAAACCAGCTCTATTTAGGCCCTGAGTAGAGTACAAACCAGCTCTATTTAGGTCCTGAGTAGAGTACAAACCAGCTCTATTTAGGCCCTGAGTAGAGTACAAACCAGCTCTATTTAGGGCCTGAGTAGAGTACAGACCAGCTCTATTTAGGTCCTGAGTAGAGTACAAACCAGCTCTATTTAGTCCCTGAGTAGAGTACAGAGCAGCTCTATTTAGGCCCTGAGTAGAGTACAAACAGCTCTATTTAGGCCCTGAGTAGAGTACAGACCAGCTCTATTTAGGTCCTGAGTAGAGTACAGACAGCTCTATTTAGGCCCTGAGTAGAGTACAGACCAGCTCTATTTAGGCCATGAGTAGATTACAAACCAGCTCTATTTAGGCCCTGAGTAGAGTTCAGACCAGCTGTGTTTAGGTGAAATATCTGCGAAAATAATCACCTCTCACATCACACTACACACCTCAGGTCCTCTCCTAGTTTCACACCTCAGGTCCTCTCCTAGTTTCACACCTCAGTCCTCTCCTAGTTTCACACCTCAGTCCTCTCCTAGTTTCACACCTCAGTCCTCTCCTAGTTTCACACCTCAGGCCTCTCCTAGTTTCACACCTCATGTCCTCTCCTAGTTTCACACCTCATGTCCTCTCCTAGTTTCACACCTCATGTCCTCTCCTAGTTTCACACCTCATGTCCTCTCCTAGTTTCAGGTGTGTCCTTGAAAGAAGGGTCGAGGTCAATTTCCCTTTACCTATCTGAGTACTTTGTATACACTGAATTTGTCTGAGTGCTTCCAGAGACCAGCATGGCCGCAACCTGTAATCTTCACCTGTAGAACACAGCACACACAAAACATACTCTCCCCCATTCCCTCGCTAGCCCTCTTTCTCTCTCTTACACCTACTATCTCTCTCTCTCTCTCTCATTAGCTGTCAACCACATCAGCTCTCTATAGCCTGTCTCTCTTGCTCTCTCTCTCTCTCTCTCTCTCTCTCTCTCTCTCCCCCCCTCTCTCTCTCTCTCTCTCTCTCTCTCACTCTCTCACTTTTTCTCTCTCTCTCTGTTCCATTGCAGACACTTGAACAGACACACACAATAGAAGGTAGCAACAGCTATTCAGGAAGCAACAACTGAAAGCTCAGTAGAACTGTACAGTTCCACAGCATCTGATAGACCCAAACGTTGTTCCACAGCATCTGATAGACCCAAACGTTATTCCACAGCGTCTGATAGACCCAAACGTTGTTCCACAGCATCTGATAGACCCAAACGTTATTCCACAGCGTCTGAAAGACCCAAACGTTATTCCACAGCGTCTGATAGGCCCAAACATTGTTCCACAGCGTCTGATTGGCTGATAGGAGGCTGTTTCCTTTCCAGATGAGGGGGCTGGGTGTCCTCTCAGATTGTGTACAGTGGGCAGATTGGGAGGGGTTTATTTTTAGACGAGACAAAGGCGCTGGTTTGCTGCATGACTGTACTGCTAATGAGGCCTCCTGCTAAATGTAGGCCTGTGAGGAAAGTGGAGAGGGCAGAGGAGAGAGGAGAGGAGAGAGAAGAGAGGAGAGAGGAGGAGGAGGAGAGAGGAGGAGAGGAGAGAGGAGGAGGAGAGGAGAGGAGAGGAGAGGAGAGGAGAGGAGAGGAGAGGAGAGGAGAGAGAGAGGAGAGGAGAGGAGGGGAGGAGAGGAGAGGAGAGGAGAGGAGAGAGAGGAGGAGAGGAGAGAGGATGAGAGAGGGGAGAGAGAAGGAGAGGAGAGAGGAGGAGAGGAGAGAGGAGGCGAGTGCTGTGAGGGGAGGGCAGAGGAGAGGAGAAAGGAGGAGAGAGGAGAGTGGAGTGGAGGGCAGAGAGAAGAGGAGAGAGGAGGAGGCAGAGGAGGAGAGTGCTGTAAGGGGAGGGCAGAGGAGAGAGGAGGAGAGGAGAGAGGAGAGAGGAGGAGAGTGATGTAAGGGGAGGGCAGAGGAGAGAGAAGAAGAGGAGAGAGGAGGAGAGGCGAGAGAAGGAGAGGCGAGAGAAGGAGAGGAGGGAGAAGTTTCTGTGTTTATATTTGTTTTGATGAAATCTTAAATCTACCAATCCTCTGGCCCTGTTCCAAATTGGCCTGCAGGTTGAATTCTGATTCTAACATTGTATTCTCTATCCTAATTTAATGAATTCTGTTCTGTTCTCTCTGCAGAGGGTTCATGTGATGTTTCTTTATTGTGCCGGTGACTTGGTCGGTCTCTCTGGGGCACTGAACACTGAGGCTGAGTGAAGGCAAATCAAGGAAAAACCTCTTTCACTGCAAGAGTGCTGCGTTACATTTGATTCTCTGGCTGTATCTAATGAGTTTCAAGGATAAGGTCAATCTATTATCCAGCTGTACTTATCGTTAGATAAAACAACAGCATGACCTTGGCTTGGAGACCTTGTTAAGGGCATAGAGAATGAACATTCATCACAGTAACAGAAATACAACAGACATTTTGCTCAAGTCAGAAGCAACATGTCCATGAGCCAAGCCTTGGATATGACAGATGTGTGGGCATCAGCTGCTCCGCTTCCCCTCCCTTCATCACCCCTCTGTTGACTTCCCTTCCTCTTCCCCACTTTCTCTCCGATTCTGTTTTGCACAGAGTGACTGATATCGAACTTCAACTAGGAAATACAGTATGTCTCTCCTTTCTCCTCTCATCTCTCCATCCCACAGTGAAGTGGCAGAAGGAGGATGAGAGGAGTAGGACAGTGTGCTGATTTGGTGTTTATTCAGATAACCTTTAAAGAAGCAAAAACTTGATTTTTCTGTTTTTTTAATGGAATTTCCACGGTGAAATGGTGAAAATTATGATATTTAGGATATTTTTATAAATTATATGTATCCTCCTACTTTGAAGCGGTACGTGGGGTAGGCTCTAGAGTCTAGACGATCCTATCCGCCAATCAGGGCTGTGTATGTAAATTTATTCAAATTTATATCAACACGCCCACCAGATCAGACAGCATTTCAGTGTCAAAAGAAGGATCATGGAAATAAATTCGAAAAAAATATATTTATTTTCATGAAATGAACACACACAGTAATTTATTAGACAGTTGTATTTTACACACTCATATCATAATCCACACCCCTGTCATGTGACTCATGAACCAAGAAGGAGGAGTTACAGGAGTTGATGCCATCTGCCATTGGGAACGGTGGGAGTACTCGGGGGAGAAGGGTCAGTGAAACAAATGATGAAAACCAATAAACCAATAAACCAAACAAATGTAAATGAACCATAGATAATGAATCTCTCCCCCATGGAGATACAACTGTTCCTCTGAGGATGATGACATCAACAGAGGGAGTAAGAAAGAGAGGGAGGAGGAAGAGAGGAAAGAGGAGGATCTGAAGGAGGGAAAGAAGATGAGTGAAACCGATGTCATAATTTAAAATTCCTGATTCAATTCAATTCTGAGGAGGAAGTTTGTCATGTAGCTGTGGGATTGAGGAGAGGAGAGGAGAGGATTGGTGCCTTGGCCCTGTCATAAACCCTATCTCTCATCCCTATGAGCAGGGAGATGATCTATACTCAGTGGAGCAGAGAGAGGACCCTGGGTAGAGGAGACCTAGAACACACTGGCTACATCTGAAATGTCCCTACAACCAGGGGCCAGGTCCCAGTTATGATAGAACACCCTGTTATGACAGAACACCCTGTTATGATAGAACACCCTGTTATGACAGAACACCCTGTTATGACAGAACACCCTGTTATGACAGAACACCCTGTTAAAATAGAACACTCTTGTTATGACAGAACACCCTGTTATGACAGAACACCCTGCTATGATAGAACACCCTGTTATGACAGAACACCCTGCTATGACAGAACACCCTGTTATGATAGAACACCCTGTTATGACAGAACACCCTGTTATGATAGAACACCCTGTTATGACAGAACACCCTGTTATGATAGAACACCCTGTTATGACAGAACACCCTGTTATGATAGAACACCCAGTTATGATAGAACACCCAGTTATGATAGAACACCCTGTTATAATAGAACACCCTGTTATAATAGAACACCCTGTTATAATAGAACACCCTGTTATGATAGAACACCCTGTTATGATGAAATACCCTGCGATGATAGAACACCCTGTTATGACAGAACACCCTGTTATAATAGAACACCCTGTTATGACAGAACACCCTGTTATAATAGAACACCCTGTTATAATAGAACACCCTGTTATGATAGAACACCCTGTTATAATAGAACACCCTGTTATGATGAAACACCCTGCGATGATAGAACACCCTGTTATAATAGAACACCCTGTTATGACAGAACACCCTGTTATAATAGAACACCCTGTTATAATAGAACACCCTGTTATAATAGAACACCCAGTTATGATAGAACACCCTGTTTTGACAGAACACCCTGTTATGACAGAACACCCTGTTAAAATAGAACAACCTGTTTTGATAGAACACCCTGTTATGACAGAACACCCTGTTAAAATAGAACACCCTGTTAAAATAGAACACCCTGCTATGACAGAACACCCTGTTATGACAGAACACCCTGTTAAAATAGAACACCCTGTTAAAATAGAACACCCTGTTATGATAGAACACCCTGTTAAAATAGAACACCCTGTTATGACAGAACACCCTGTTATGACAGAACACCCTGTTATGACAGAACACCCTGTTATGACAGAACACCCTGTTATGACAGAACACCCTGTTAAACAGAACACCCTGTTATAATAGAACACCCTGTTATAATAGAACACCCTGTTATAATCGAACACCGTTTTAGAACTCCCCCAATCATCTGCTTTTCCTGCTCCAACTCTGTGTTCCTCCCATCTTTGATTACAGAGCTGTGCCTTCAGTTGCCCGATAGAACACCCTGTTAAAATTGCAGCTCTCCAACACCCTGGTTCATTCGATGTTCCTGGTAACACCCAGTTGACAGTGTGTAGAACCCCCCCATACACCTGCCCCCCCTTCCCCCAATATGACATCACATTCTCCCCAATGTGTCCTTTCCTCGCTCCAGCCTTGTGTTCTAACTAGGGACTCAATCTTTACCAGCAGAACCTCCTCACTGTGACAAATAAACAGCAGGGTCTCTCTTAATCTTGACCCACACAAACAAACCACAGCCCAGCACAACACAGTGGTAGTGGTGGTGGTAATGTTGGGACACTCGGCTGCATAGTCATATACACAGAGTAGTCAATCCCACTCCCTAACCCCATGCAAGCAGATCAATCTGGACTCCAGCTTCAGCTAAATGAAATGCCAAGGGGAGGGGATACAGAAATAACACAGAGTGTTGCTGGTATATCTGGACCGTATAGCTTAATTATGAACACAGTAGTTCAGCCTAGTTTGGCCCAAACAAGTTGTGATAGAGACAGATTAAGGCGGGGTTTACTGGTCCATAGGACCAGTAGAATCCTGTGGTGGTCTGTCGTTAGTCAGCTGTTATGAGATCCTGCAGGGTGTTTTTCTCACAGGTCTTATTACAGGGTAGAGATGAACTAGAAAATAAATAAGGCCAGGGATGTGTCCCAAATGGCACCCCTATTTGCTAGTGAGCCCTGGTCAAAAAAAGTGCACTATATAGGGAACAGGGTACAATTTGGGACGCAACCCAGGTAGGGATGGACGAGGCTTAGGTAGTGGAGGAAATATAGTTTCCTGGTTGTGCATCATTCAGAGGCAAACTTTTAAATTGTAGAGATATAAAAAACTGCCAGATCTGACTGGCCCAAATCATAGACATATAAAAGACTGCCAGATCTGACTGGCCCAAATCATAGACATATAAAAGACTGCCAGATCTGACTGGCCCAAATCATAGACATATAAAAGACTGCCAGATCTGACTGGCCCAAATCATAGACATATAAAAGACTGCCAGATCTGACTGGCCCAAATCATAGACATAAAAGACTGCCAGATCTGACTGGCCCAAATCATAGACATATAAAAGACTGCCAGATCTGACTGGCCCAAATCATAGACATATAAAAGACTGCCAGATCTGACTGGCCCAAATCATAGACATATAAAGACTGCCAGATCTGACTGGCCCAAATCATAGACATATAAAGACTGCCAGATCTGACTGGCCCAAATCATAGACATATAAAAGACTGCCAGATCTGACTGAAATCATAGACATATAAAAGACCCAAACTGGCCCAAATCATAGACATATAAAAGACTGCCAAATCTGACTGGCCCAAATCATAGACATATAAAAGACTGCCAGATCTGACTGGCCCAAATCATAGACATATAAAAGACTGCCAGATCTGACTGGCCCAAATCATAGACATATAAAGACTGCCAGATCTGACTGGCCCAAATCATAGACATATAAAAGACTGCCAGATCTGACTGGCCCAAATCATAGACATATAAAAGACTGCCAGATCTGACTGGCCCAAATCATAGACATATAAAAGACTGCCAGATCTGACTGGCCCAAATCATAGACATATAAAAGACTGCCAGATCTGACTGGCCCAAATCATAGACATATAAAAGACTGCCAGATCTGACTGGCCCAAATCATAGACATATAAAAGACTGCCAGATCTGACTGGCCCAAATCATAGACATATAAAAGACTGCCAGATCTGACTGGCCCAAATCATAGACATATAAAAGACTGCCAGATCTGACTGGCCCAAATCATAGACAT